>NC_081408.1:48848632-49148632 GCF_030272615.1 Cryptomeria japonica | reverse complement strand
TAAGTGAAGGATTATTTAACACTTTCTCATCCATGGCCACCTGGGTTTTCTCACTTGAATCTAGGTCCACAACAATCCGGTTTGTTATTGGTTCCTTGTTTCTCTTTTTGCTCCTAGAATAGGTGACTCGAACCGCTGAGGAACTCAATGGGGATTTCTTTGACCTCTTGGTTTGAACTTTTCCAACTTTCAGCCTTGTGGCACCTACAATATCAACAATTGCATTAGAGGAGGAAATGGGAATTTGTGTTGCAGCATGAAGTGGACCAATTGTTATCTCTTTAGAAGTAATGATTGGCTCCTTGCTAAATTTGCGGTCCCTCAACCACTTCTTCGTTATCCTTATAACATTGAAGGACTCGGCCTGGATACTTTCTTCTTCTCTTCTGTCCCAATCAATTTCAGGGATGGGTTGCCCTTGAACCTTTACATTAAATTCAAGGTCTAAGACATCTTCCCCCTCTTCTTCTTGCATTCCTGCCACATTTATTGACAATTTCATTGTAACAATCTGCTGCAAAGTGAACCTTGACCACAATCTCCTTCTAACTTCAAATTTATCGCAGCAATTTTCTCAATAGTCTTATAATTGGGATTCATGAAATAAATTTGCATGAACATTTAAATGTTCCACAACATAGCCTCTACTATCAAACTTACGTCAGGCAATGTAGGGCTATAAATTCAGTTTCTTGAACTCTAATTCTAGGTTCAAAACATAGAAATAGATTTGCAACTATAATATCCAAGTTCAATTGGAAAAGCTAATCCAGATTTACTCTTCGCCCCTAACATTTTATCAATGTAGGCAAGTTGTCTGCAAACTTCAATAAGTATATAGCTATCGAGGGCACACCTGGGCGATTTGAATGGTTCACCTTCAAAGCCCCCTACTCTAATGTAGGTAAATCTAGGAAATTGAATAAAATAGCTTTCATATATATTGACTAGCTCCATGGCTTCGAATGGCATTCTTTTGTTTGTGTCTCCCTGCAGTTCAAATACAAGTATGTCTGTGAAAACATCATTCCATCTTGTAACATTTTTGGCATATCTCTTTTGTTGTAAGTGTGGATAATAATCGTAAACCTTCATGCCATCCACCGAAGGCTCATGATGTAACCCTTGCCACTCTCTGGTACAAGCCAGAATATAAAATAGATATGAAGACATGTAAAAACTAGACATTCCAACAAAATTACTCAAACCCTCATGAAGTCTTTCAGCAATAACCTGTGCCTAGTCAAGATATTTTTCACCGGCCAACAATACCTGAATGTAAAAATACATCTAATCCTCCCAGTAGAAAGCATGTGAATTCCCTTTGAGTTTGTTTAACAAAATCACAATATCCTGCACCTCCTTTATGAAATATTCTCTTGTAAGAGGTTTGGGTAATCGAGAACCCCCTTTCTGAACTTTTAGGAGTCAATTCCTGGCAATGACACTCTTGTAGGTTCTTTTCTTCTTAGAGAAGAATGTGTATGAAGTACCAATGGACCAATTTTCATACAGCTCCTTATGAGGAATTCCAATTGTGGCCATCACTGTTTCCCTGTTGAATTTTACTCACAATTCACCATTGTTGGTCCTAATGCACCAGTTGTTGGCATCGTACATGTTCATACATGATATCACCAATTTTGGGCAAGGGGCGGCAGTTGGGAATGCAGCAGCTTCAATCAAGCCACTTTTAACAATTCTCTCCATCATTGAGTTAGCCTCGGGGTTTCTATCTCTTTCCAAAAAAAATACTAAGACTATACTAACTTTCTGAGCTAGTAACACAGTAGAGAAGAAATTATCAAAACTCACCTATTGCTACCTTCAAATCTGTGTAACCCTCAAAAGTATGGAGCTAAAATTACCTTTGGCACGCTTTGCTTCTCCAACAATAATAGCTACTGACAATTTTAGAACTTACATATCAAGAGGCAGAAAAAATGAATAATACCTACGCATGCCTCATAACCATTCATTCAAGCATGTGAGATAACCCATGATTTGATGGGATTCTGACAACTTTCTTTATTACATATCAACTCCACACAAACGGCTTGATTTTTCATGATTTCTTTCCATAATTAGAATTTTAAAACACGATATGCTCAGAATATTCTTTTTGTCGTGCCACCTTTGCTTTATTAATGTACTCAAAGCCAACTTGAAATGAACTTTTGAACTGTGAACCATTTAACAAGAAGTTCAACAGTTCAAGTTCAACATGAGAGAACAAAAGGACTACCACCTTGCAGCTCAACACAACTAAACTGGGAACGAGCGAAGACTTTAGACAAACATAAAGGAGGACCTTGAACGTTGAACCTTGAACTGCTTTAAGAATGGTTCAAAGGTTCAATTTCAAAGCTGACTTAACACATTGATGCTCACCCGCTTAAACACAAAACAAAGCCACGACACACACAAAGGCACCGGTTGAACCTTGAACCTTGAACCAAGACACAGGTTCAACATAAGGGTTCATTGGGACAAAAAAAGGTGAATAGTAAGGAAAAAGGTACATATCCAAGGATGGATCAAGCCGAATAGGGGAGGAAACATTAGTGACACTTTATTTTTCTCAAGACAAAGACTTTAACTATCGACAAAATAATGGGGTAACACCTAGTAATCACCCAAACATATATTCACTTTAGATGGAGAAGACAATTTAACTGGAGATGAAGTAGAAGCTGGATGGGCAAAGGTAGACTTAGGACTCTCTATTTTATAAGGAACTACCTGCAAAGGATCCTCTTTAGGAGGATACTATTTGTTAGGTGAATCTTCTTTGGGGGTAACCTCCTTCTTCAAGGCATCTTTTTTAGGGCATACCATAGAAGCAGAAGTCAACACATGAAAAGGTAATGATGGAATATAGTTTTGAAAGGAAGATGTAACTGAAGCTTGACCAACTATTGTCATTTAACATAAGTGCATAGTATCATGATCAACCTTGAATGTAACCACCCAATTGTTAGCAACAAACTTAAAAGAACCATGAAGAGTACATGAAACTACTCCCAAGGCATGCAGCCAGGGCCTACCTAAAAGAAGATTATAAGGTAAAGATCTCGATGTCACATACATGAGGGTTGGAATAGTAATTGTTCCAATCTTTAAAGGAAAAATAACAATACCCAAACCATTTTTACCCGTATTATTGAGATCACAAAAACACAAGGAAGATGTGGTAAGATATTTTTAGTCCACCTTGATTTTAGGTAATAAGTCTAAACTACAAACATTGAGTGTTGAACCAACATCAATAGGAGTCCACCTAATAACAACACCATTAACATAAACAATTATCATCAATGAAGTTTCTATATTTCTTACTTTTAGAGGTGGGAGTTCATGTAGATACAATGTAATATTTGACATATCTGCAAGAATATGATCCATCAGCACATTCACATCCACAGGCATAGTGGAAGAAGGCAACAAAATATTCTGATGAGTTTCCTAAAGCATACTCTGATAGACTAGAGCAATCTGAAGCAAGTCCTATAGTGAGATCTTGCCATGAGTGACACAAAATTTTTCATTAAGATCATAGTCATTAGATATCTTTTCTATAGGCTATGATCATAATTAGTATTATATCATGTTGCTTCTCTCATGTGTGCAAGTGTGTTTGCATATTGGAATCCTATGTTGGGTAGAAACACCAACATGCTATCAGTCTTGATGTAAAATATTTTCCCATTTAGGCCTTTTTTGTGCGAAGAGGATAAGTTGGTGGGCCTGCAGTCATAGCTTTGGGTTGAGCACCAAGGGACTTTCAACCCACATCTATTATCTTGAGTGTATTTTGGTTATTTATATAGCATGTTCACCTGACCTTGCATTGTGAGCACATGCTCATGTGACTGGAGTCTTTCTCTCTCTTGTGTTCTCAAGGTTTTGAATTGGCACTTACGGATGAGATGATTTGTGGTTATATAAGGGGTAGCACATGGAGCCCCATCGAACTCTACCACCCCATCACCCTATCACTTCCTTTTCCTTCAATGTCACTCCAATGGGCTTTTTTTTTTTACTAGTTGAGCTAATGGTCACATTATGACCAAACCCTTTCCCCTAGGTGCTAATGAAGGTTTGGGCCATTTTTGTTCACCTTTAGGCCTTAATTGGTATTTTTTTCATCTAGCCATTACTTGGGCGTATGACATCATTTTTTTCCAATTGATATATCATCAAAAAGGAGGTTTCATCTAATTTCCAATGGTGGAGGTAGTTTTCAGTTCTTGTTGTTGACACATTTTGTAGCCTGACAAGTTTAGAAGTGCATTTTTGGCTCCTAAGCTCATATTTATTAACCAGTTTCTCCATTTCTCACAATTCTTTTAGTTTTGGAAAGGTCTTTCAAATCAATTTTGTTAGATATCCATGCACATTTTTTAGATTTTATCATAGGTATAATTAATTAAAGATTTTTTATTTTTGACACTCTAGTTAATTGATTGGTTTTTTATGCATTTGGAAAAATTTTGGTTGCATGGTTTGGCATATTTTAGGTTGCTTCATATGTATATATAGATTTTTTTTCCTTGTGGATTATTTGAACATCCTGTAAGAACTTCATTTATAGATAGATTTGAGATAAAGTGCCACATCTTGTTCATGTATTTTGGGATTTTGCACAAACATTGTGTCATATTATTGTACTTGCACTCTATTATAAAGTACCATGGTGAGTTGTGTAGTTCCTTTGTTATTTGTTTATCATATCTTTGTCAAGTGAGAATTCCTCCATGACAACAATGAATGATAGTTATTATTGTACCATGTGTGTGTAGTCTTGGTGCACACCCTTTATTTAGTTTCAAGTACTACATTGGTCACTTCAAACATTGGATCATTTCCTTCATGCATTGCTTGGTGACACAATTTTTAGTGGATCTATCCTAGCCTCTCCCTAGTCAGTATTATGGGGGAATTATACTATATGTTCTAATGCTTCCTTGGTTTCTTTGAGTAAGTTGAGACACTCTTTCATTCATATTTTGTGGAGGCAATCTTCTTCCTTCAGTTGATCTTGGTTCTTTAGACTATTGCATTGGTATTTTCAACTTTATTGATTGAGTAGTCATGATGAGATCACTAATGCAACTTCATTGGTTGAGTAGTGATGGTGAGATCACTTGAGTATATTCATCTACCATATGTATTTTCAATTGGATTGATACATGTTATTGTAATTTTTTCCATCTAATCATTGGTTGAGTAGTGTTATTTGGGGTACTTGTTTGGATTGTTATCTTCTTAATCCTGATCATCATCATTTTTAGAGGAGGTTCATCAGTTATAGGACCATGTCAGTCTTCTTTGATATTTGTCTAAAGCTTCTTCATGTTTCAATGATGTTCTTCATTTTCTTATTTTGGAACATTATATTGGAGGTTTCTTAGTCCTTCATCTTTTCCCTTTTAAAGAGAAGTTTTATCCCATGGGGTTTTTCTCCTTTTGTCCACTTGTGAGATATTGCATTGCATTGTAGTTGTACATGGGTACCTAACATGTCTTTTTTTCTAATATCCATAATGCATCTCATATTGTATAGTTTTCCTCCCTAAGTTGCACTTAACGGGGGTGTTGGAGTAAATAGTTTGACTATTTACATTTACTTAAGTTTAATTTATGTAACTAGCACTTAATTGGCTAGATGAGTAGTTGTTGACTCTACCTACTCTTCTCTAAGATTGAGACATTTGTCAATATCTTGTGCTCTCTTCTCCTCAGATCTTTCCTTTACAATCAAGGTTAAAATGTTTATTTTAACATCCCTCACCTCAATACATTTTCTTCTTTGGTGGAATAGTATTCTATTGTGTTGTTTCTTTCATGTGTGCAAGTATGTTTATAGAAAGGATTCTTGGGTTAGGTGGAAACACCAACAATATTTGCCTGATGGGATAGTCCCTTACAATCCAAAACCTCTATTATTTGTGTTTTCCACTAAAACACACCAAGAACATGAGAACATTTCCTAACATTATTTGTGTGGGTGTGTTATCCTTGTGGAATCACAATGACCACTTTGTTCTCCACCTTAACTAAAATTATGGTCAACATATATGTCCCATTAATACCATCTACTATATAATTTGGATAGCTATGGAATGTAAGGTCATGTTTTACCTTACACCCCATACCTTGAAATACTATCCCAAAGTAGATTTTATCTCAACATATGGTGGTAAAAGTAAGCATTTTCTCCCCAATAGCGATGCACCAAAATAAATAATGTCTTATAGGTATTACCGAAGCTTTACAAGTACTCTAAGGGAATACTTTAAACACCATATAGATAAGTAACTTCCAATTAGTGAACACTATCCCATCGACAAACATAGGTTGAAATCTAGACTAATGCTTGAACCAACCCTTCACCTTGTTTCTTTTGTTAGGGTTTTAAGGTAGACCAAAGAAATAAGCAATATTAAATACAATGTAGAATAAGAAAGGCAAAATAACAAAACACAATAACACGGATATTTAACATGGTTCACCCATTGTGGGCTACATCCACCAAAGAAATAGACATCCACTTCTTTTCTATTATCCAACAAAGAGAAAATTATAATATGATATTTTACATTACACATCCACTTATTTATAATCTTTTTTACGATAGTTTACAAAGGTCGACTTACATACCAAAACCCCAACTGGCTCTTTTATGAAATAATGGACAATTTTTGGCTTTGCAGGCGCTACCCATGAAACTCCCAGCTAGGGGCATTACCCCCAGCACCCCCATCTATGGTATGATCCCCTCGAGCCCCGTAGGAGGGACTATGGCCCCCATACACTTCCCCATTAAATAATTAGGGGGGAATCTCGGTTGACAAAGTTATCAAAATTTAAGCCCAACATCATGATCAATCTCCACATACCAACAATCTATAACTTTGAGACTGATCGGGCTCCATACCAAATAATCTCCCACTTGGAAACTGCTTAGGCTCCATACCAAGCAATCTCATGCTTAAATACTGGTCCTTATGAATATTATTGCATCTATAGCTTCCACTGGAGTGGTACACCTAGACTTGTCTTGTTTCTTATCTCCATTGATATCATGCTTGAAGGCCAATAGAAATTGATCAGGAAGTCTATTTCTCTCAAGTTACTACCTTGGTCAACATATTTGTAATATTCTTGCTAGTGTGTATCTTCTCCAACTTCAACTTTCCATCCTCTAACATAGAGCGTATGAAATGGTACCTGACTTGTATGTGTTTTATCTTAGAGTGAAGGGTTGAGTTCTTTGCAAGATGAATGGCACTTTGACTATCATTATATAACATTTTGTTCTCATGTTTCTTTCCATATTCATCCATAAACCATTCTAACCAAATCATCTCCTTGCTAGCCTCTGTAGAAACAACATATTTTTCTTCTATGGTAGAGAGTGCAACAACCTTTTGCAACTGTAAAATCCAACTAACTGTTGTTCCACCTATAGTAAATGCATACCCTATTGTGCTCCTCTTTCTATCAATATCTCTTGCTAGATCTAAGTCAACATATCCCTAAAGAGTAGAATTGGAACCTCCAAAACATAACAAATATGTAGTAGCACCTTTCAAATACCTGAGAATCCACTTTACTACATTCTAATGCTCTTTTCCAGGATTGTTCATATACCTTCTCACAACTTCCATTGCATGTGTAATATCTAGCCTTGTACACACCATGGCATACATTAAGTTTCCAATTGTTCAAGAGTATGTAACCCTGAACATGTATTCCATATCTTCTTGTGTCTTAGGATGCATCCCCTTAGTCAATCTAAAATGATTGGGAAAAGGTGTACTAACTGATTTTGTAACCTTCATCTGAAATCTTTTCAAAACCTTTTCTATGTAATCACTTTGAGACAATTCTAATGTGTGACTTTTCCTGTCTCTAGCTATTCTCATCACAATGATTTGTTTTGTTGCACCCAAATCCTTCATAGCAAATGACTAGGCTAATTTCTTCTTAATCTCATTTATATGTTGCACATTTGATCTAGCAACAATCATGTCATCAACATATAATAACAAGATGATATAGCTACCATTATCCAATTTCTTAAAATAAACACAATGATCAAAATGACATCTATTGTAACCTTGTTAAGTCATAAAACTATCAAATTTAAATATCATTGTTGATTTACGCTTAAGCTCATTTATATGTTGCATATTTCATCTTGAAACAAGCATGTCATCAACATATAATAATAAGATGATATAGCTACCATTATTCAATCTCTTAAAATAAATGCAATGATCAAAATGACATCTATTGTAGCCTTGTTCATCCATAAAACTATCAAATTTTAAACACCATTGTTGAGGTGCTTGCTTTAAGCCATGCAATATTTTTTTAAACCTACACACTAAGTCCTCCTTACTTTTGACCTCATGTCCCTATGGTTATTTCATATAAATATCTTCCTCCAAATATCTATGGACAAAAGCTGTCTTCACATCTATTTATTCAAGATGCAAGTCTTTTGTAGCCACAAGACGTAAAATAGTTTTAATTGAAGTCATCCTAACAAAGGAAGAAAATATTTCATCAAAATAAATACCTTTTTTCTATGCAAAACCTTTTACCAAAATTTTGGCCTTATATATTTTCGTGCCCCCATGTTCTTCCTTTAGCCTATAAACTCATGTGTATGGCAATGATATTTTACCTTCAAGAAATTCAACCAAGTCCCAAGTTTGGTTTTGCATCAAAGAGTCCATCTCTTATTTCATTTCTTTCTCACACTTCTTTTTGGTTTCAACCTACATTACTTCTACATAATTTTATGGTTCACCAAAATTAGTCAATAATACATAATATAATGAGGGAGAGTATCGTTCAAGGGGTCAACTTATCCTAACTTAGATCTTCTTGCAGGAGTTTGAGATACCTGTTGTTGTTCTAGTTGCTCAATATTTTTTGGAGTTGATGGTAGTATATTTTTTAGGATCCCATCAAGCACCATGTATTTTGTGTTTTCCTTTTCTTGTTTCTTTCCCTACAACCTATCTTTACACATGACCTTCTCATTTAATATAACATCTCTACTCCTAATGATTTTTTTTATTTTCATAGTCCCATAAATGATAAGCAAAATCATTAACTCCATATCCAATAAAATCATACTTCATGGATTTTGCCTCAAGCTTTGTTCTATTTTTTATGTCAATAAAGACAAGTGCTTCACAACCAAAAGTTCTTAGAAATGAATAATTTTCCTTTTTACTATTCCATGCCTCCTCTAGAATGTCAGGTCATCTAAAGAACTTGAAGCCCCTTTGTTTATTATGTAAATAGAAGTATCCATGGCATCTACCCAAAACTGTAATGGCAATCCTGCATGCAATCTTGTACTTCTTTCACGCCCCATGATTGTTTTGTTCATCCTTCCAGACACACCATTTTCTTGTGGTATTCCTAGAATTGTCTTTTGTCTATGAATCCCATGGTATGAACATTACTATCAAACTCTTTGTTGCAAAATTCACCTTCATTATCTGATCTGAGACAGTTCAACTTATTTCATGTCTCATTCTCATCAATAAAAGTCACATAATAATAAGAGACACCAAGAGATGGTACCTGAGCTAGCCCTCGTACATCTAAATACACAAGCTCTAAATTTTCACTCTTCTTTTCCTTCCCAACCCTTGAATTTTTACTCTTTTGTTTTCCATTAACATACTTTTCAAAGAAATCCAACACAACTTGTTTCAAACTTGGTAATAAATTTTTGGAATGGATAATATTCATCCCCTTCTCACTCATGTTCCCAAGCCTATTGTGTCATAAAGTAGTATTTGTTCTTATGGAAGATAGGGAAATAGAATAATTTACCTACCTTAACAAATAATTATTAATATACGCTTATCATAGGAATCTTTCGTTTGGCATTTTAAAATGAACATAGAATAGATAATTATTTGTTTAGCTAGAGAATCTTCATCCCCTTCTCACAATGTACCTACCTTTTTCCCTTTGTCTATTATCAAAGAGACTTTAGTAACCTTCTATGAGTTGTCTCTAAATGTGACTATGAAACCTTTACTTCCGAGTTGTCTTGCTGAAATCAAATTTCTTCTCAAATCAAGAACATGTCTCACCTCTTTCAACAACCATTGATTTCCATTTAGGAATTTATCTGTATCTTGCCCTTTCCAACAATTTTGCATGGTTCATGGTGCAGGAGCACCTAGGCCTCATTTTCATCACAGGTTTGATAGTAGTTTTGGTTTTTATTAGTTTTAAGTTGGAAAGTTGTCCAAGATGTTTTTGAAGTTGTTCTAGGTTGTTTGGATGAGTTTTGAACTCATTGTGTGGTCTTGGTTTCCTGTTTTCTTCTTTTTGCTCAAAGTTGCCAGTTTGGGAGTTGCCTAGCAAATTGTTGTCAAAAGTGAGTTTTTAATGTGTTTTTTTTTTTAAAAGTGTTTAGGCATGTTTTTTGCTTGGTTTTTAGGTGTGATTAATGTTCTAAGATGATTGGTGGTTTTTGAGACCAACCTTGCATCATCTAGGCATCAATAGTTGTCATTTTAGACATGAAAATGTCAAATTTGTGTGCTCTTGGACATGTACTTGTCCATATAGGAGGATAACTGACTTGGAGAGGTATTTAATCTCTTGTTTTAGCCATTGTAAGGGTTGATCATTCGGAATTATCAAGCACTTTGCAAGTTTACACCATTTTTACCTTGTGTTTCACTATGTTTTGACTCCATTTGAGCAGTAGTCCGTACACCTGTTGTACGTGGCCATACTGCTTTTTCATTTTTCAGTACTCTTATGTTTCTTGAAGCTTTTCCCTTTGGTGGCATTTAATTTCATTAAGTTTTGAGTTTTGTGCAAAAATATTTAATTTTGACAGTTTCACTGCCTTGTCTAGGAAATTGGCAAGGATGCTTGACCAACTTGGCTTCTTGAGGCCCTAAATGCTCATGGATTCCCAAGAACAAGTTGGTCAACTTGTAAGATATGTACATACTTGTTTTGATTTCAAAAGTGCAGGTGTAAGGAGTTTTGTGGCCATGGAGCCCTAGGCAAGTGTGCCATTAGGCTAGGGTCTTTGAAGAAGTTTGATGCTTTGCTCTTCCATAGCAAATGCACTCATCTGATTATCAGACCTGTTTTGATGTTTAAATTTGAATGTAAATTCAAAGAGGCTTTCTAAGCCATAATGAGGATGATTTCATTTTTAGTTTGTGAAAAAGATGTAAAAGACAATGAGTCACTGTTTTGGAGTTAATTTCCTTTCTCTTGCTTACTCTCCACTATGCATTGGAGTTTGTTAAGCCTTGTACCTCATTCTAATTACTTTCAAACAAGAACAAGGAGTGGTTTTGGTCTTTTCCATGGGTTTGAGGTTTCCAAGATCAATTAATGATCCTTGAGGCAAAATTGTAATGCCCAGCTAGCTGTCACAATCAACTATGACTGATTTTTACATTTTTGTTGAAGTTGTACATGAAATTATCCTCTTCAAAATGGAAGGTATGAAGGTCAAAAAGAAACCAAAGGTAGATTATTGTTAAAGAGTACAAACCAGACCTTTGGGAAAGAGTTTTAACAGTGTAAAGTGCAGGTCCAAAGTGAAAGACAGTGAGAAGGCAAAAAATGCAGTCATAATTTCCTTGACAGTGAACAACTCTTTGTTTGTAATTTCCTAATGGCTTTTGTGTAGGTTTAATGTGATTCTCTTTGTTCCTAATGATAGATGAGTTCAAATTATTTGAATTTATTTGGGTACTCATGTAACTGATGTGTTTGTAGACAGCAAGAATGGAAAAGTTGTCATTGTTGCATACCCCTCATGAGCAATTTTTGTAAATCTTGTTCCCTAACCTTGGAAAGGTGTAAAACTGTATTTTTGTGGTTTAACTAGCATGTAACATGTTAGAACCAAGTTTGCATGGTTCATATTGAGGGTCTTAAACTTGTTAGTCCATATTTGCCACCAAAACCCTTCCAAACCCTCCTTTTTGCACCCATTTTTGGGACAGTCATGGAGAAGGCTTAAGGGACCCTAAAACTTAGAAAATATTCTAGAAATCCCAAAAGGGTATCCATATATGAATTCCTTTCAGTCTGGAAGTCTATCGTTGGAGCAGGGTGAGCACAAAACCCCAAAAGGAGGGCTAATTCCTTGTAGCCCGTTTTAGGCCTAAAACTTGGATTTTTGTCAAATCGGGTGCATAAAGGGAAGTTGTAAAGAATAAAAATCATCAATACTAGTTGGAAAAAGTTGGCCTTACATTCATTTTACACTTTTGGTGTGGTAGACTCCAAAACTTAGTTGTAGCACTTGTGAAGGACCTCTACACCCCTAAACGTAGAAGGCTAAAGTCACCCATTGGGAGCAAAAATTAACATCAAATTGTAAACAAATAAAAGAAGACCTTGTGAAGTCAAAGAATAGTTCAAGACAGAGGAATGAATTCCAATTGAGTGAGTAAGGTGTTAGAGTACTAAGCCAACAACTATGGAGTTGAAGCCCTTGAGCAAACAAGAAGAGTTGGATTTAGGGAGGTGGTTCAAGGAGAGTTGCTAGGTTGTTTATAAACCTCTTGCACTCTTATTTTTGTGTCTACACCTTGAAACTAGTAAGGACCTATCACTTAGAAAACATACAAGCCTATTGGGCAACCCCCTTGCACTACTCCCTATCAGTTCATCATCACCTAGATAAACCAGTCCAAAATCACCTTAAACATAAACTAAAAAATATTTCTTATGAGGTGTGGCATGAAATGAATCCCCTAAATCTAACACCCAAGAATCAGTAATATTATCTAAGGAAAGAATCAAAGCATCTTGTAACACATCACCTGCTCCATTTGCTTCCTTATTATTTTATTGTTGTCCATCCCCTTGTTTTCCCTTTCGAGGCCAACAATATTTCTTTATATGTCCTTTCTTCCCACAATGTTAGCACTCTCGCCTTGCCCTAGATTTGGATTTGCCTTTCCTAGAATTTCCATAGTTTGTTGGGCTCTTTCCTCTTTCCCTCCGTCTACCCCTATTCTCAACACTCAAAGCATTACCTGAAGTCTCACATGTGCTTTTTTATCTCATTTTATCATTAAGGATAACACCAACATAATCAAATTTTAATGTATTTGAACCAAAGACATAATACTTACAACCATGACCAAGATTTTCCAACTTTGTGGTAATGAGCACAAAATCAAGAGAGACCTAACCTCATCATCAAAGGTTACTATAATAGAACATAGTTAACAAGTGACTGTGTTAAACTCATTCAAAAGATCAGCAACAGACCCACCTTCAGGCATCTTCATATTAATAAACGTTTCGTAAGAAATACCTTAATATAGGTCAAGGGTTTCTCATACAGTTTGTCTAATATTGACATCATACCCAATGTTGTTGTTTATTTTTCAATATTGAAATCCATTAATGATGCCAGACACAAATCTTAGTACTCCTAGTGCCTTCCTATTGAGAACCACCCATTTTTCATCTATCATTGTTGTCAACTTCTTTGCTACTCAACCCATTCCTAAATAAAGATTCTTTTGATATAGATAATTTATGTAGTACCCCTCCATGATTCATCTCTTATTTTGGCATTATGATAGACCTAGTTAGACTTATTGGAGGTATTTTAATCAATACTTATGATTTTATTTATGTTTTTTATTCTTATTGATGATGTTAGACACTACAAAAGACATATGGTACTTGATGATTTATATAAATTATTGATACATTTTTAGACTATATTGATTATGGATCTATATTTGATTGTTTATATGTGCTCATTATTCATGATGGTGTTGGATATTAGAGTTGTTGGAATGTATTGTCATTGATGTTAACATATTCCTATGTTACAGAGAATTGGTTTGTTGTGGAGAGTTGGTTTGGGTGATATGTTGCAGATGTGTTGATCTGGTTTATTGGGTTTTGAGATACTTATCTCTAGTTGATTCAGTATTATTTTCATGATGCTATGAGGTGATTGGGTCAAGTTGTGTGGTTTGGTATGTGGACTGGTTTTAAGGTATTCAGTGTTGCAAAGTTATGATTTCTGGATTGGTTCGCTCCAGATTGATGTTATATTGTGTTGCATATTTTGGAGAGCGCTTGGGACGTTCATGTGTGTCCTTTGATCATATGGTTCATTCTTTAGAAATTCGCAAGCATATCTTTGAGTTTGTCAATTGGTGTTCTTGAGCTTCGATGATGATGATAATGATGATTTTTATTATCCAAGTTATTGCGGTGATTGCGGTGGAATTCATGTTGCTTGTTGATGTTCTTTAATCGTGTCTTATGTGTTTTGGTGGTCCACATTGATCGTGTTGCACGTTATTCAAAATTTTATTGGTCTGGTGGTATTCTTTGTGTTATACTACATATTAGGTGGTGTAGCATGTTGCGGATGATCTTGATAAATTATTTGGTGGTGTTGCATGTTCGAGGATTTGATTTGGGTCCATGCTATGTCCTTGCCAACATCGTATTGGTTTTATTATAGATTTGTGTATTGTGTGATGTAATTTTGTAATTAGGGCTTATGTGTTGAGTTGACCTTGAGGTCAAGGTTGATGATTTGTATAAATAGGAATTGTAATTATGTAATTTGTGTGTTTGCGGTTGTTTTTATGATTTGAGAGAGTATTGTATGTGTGAACAAGAAAATCTATCATTAAAAAGTGTCGAAGAGTAGAGAAGTGTTGTTGTGCAGACAGTGTACTTAACCAGAACTGTAATTGGACATTTGGAGATGTTATTCTTTCAGTTCATGTAATATAGATTGTTGTTCAATCTTTGTAAGGTAGTGAGCCTTCCCAGGGTTGCAGCCCTTTGTTGTTTTGAGCAGTGAGCTCTAGGTAGTGTTCCTGAATGCATGTACGTTCCCCATTGTAATATTTGCACATACTACTACAGAGTATCATCTTATAGTGGGTAGGTTCCCACCGTTGGTTTTCCCTTAACTAGGTTTTCTATGTCAAAAATTTGTGTGTTATGTGTGTTGTTGATGTGGTCATTATTTCTATCATTGTCGTTCATAATCAAATTTGAAGTTAAGACTAATTTGGTTGATTTTGGTGAAAATTGATTCATCCCCCTATCAATTTTCCTATTGTTTTGTTGCCAACATATGGATCGTATTTCTTATGGGATTTTGATAATAGTTTGGTCATGCTAACCCTATTCTATGATCATGTTGATTGATTTGATGCTACGGTGAACATGATTGTCTTCTAGTGCATTTGTGATTAGAGACAATGGCATACCACTCATTACAAGCATGATATGACGTTGTGATTCTTTATCACTTGCCTGATCATTTATGATGTATATGTATCGTATATATACATTGTATTGTGTTTAGTGGTGGATGCAGGATTGTAGGTACCGGACATCGAATCCACCTAGTCTCATAGGTCTGAGCGTGTCCTATCCCAATGGCAAGTTTTGGAGATGGCATGTGTTTGCCTCTTACTAGATAGGCTTAGTTGTTCACCTTATCAGTTGTGTTGTGGCATAAGTTGGTGGTTAGCATCTTGTGTTGGTTTTTTACCCTTTGTTGGGTTTCTAGAGGTGATGTGAGCATGCAGTTCTTGTTATTATGAGGATCCGATTATTACTGAGAGGGGGGGTGAATCAATAATAACATAAATCTACAATACTTCAGAAACCAGTATTGGTAACTACTCAAACCAATCTGTTAAACTGATTTATCAAACCATTTATTCAAGTGTTCATCATTATGCTAATAAAGTAAAGATATCAATTGCACAACAAAAATCCATCCACCACATGAACACAAAGATACTTCACGTGGAAACCCAAATGGGAAAAACCACGGTGGGAATTAGCACCCACAAAATATTTGCACTCTTTTGGAATGCGCCCAGTTAAAGGCCTAGCCCAGTTAGGAGCTTTACAATATGCTCGGTTAAGAGCAGACCTTGTTAGGAGTCACCCGATGAAGGGATTTTGCCTCAAATTTGTTAGGAGATCTACCCTATTACGAGTAACCTTGCTAGATGTTAGTCCATCCGTAATTTATTATTTTTTCCCTTTTAAATATTCAAATTCACGGGTTGCCTTTTGTGCCTTTACCTCCGTCGTGTCATTTGTTCTCCTCGTACTTGAACCGTTGAACTCTTAAAAAAAAAGTTTGAATGGTTCAAGGTTCAAAGCGCATTTTAAAACAGTCATTTTTGGTCTTTTTTGTCGTGTGAACAAGTGCGCTTTTGTTTGTGGTCATTGAAGTTTTGAATCCGTTGAACCAAATTTCAAGCGGTTAAAGGTTCAAAGTTCAAAATGCCTTTTGATGAGTCGCGGCAATGTATCATTATATGACGAGCGTGAGTCCTTATGTTTTGAGTTGATATGCGACCTTGAACCTTGAACAAAATTTCAAGCGGTTTAAAAGGTTCAAGGTTCATGTTTAATAGTCCTTTTCTTTTGTCACTTGTTCCTAGTGTTGTTTTGTGTGTTGCCCACTCACTGTTATATTTCTTAAGTGAACTTGAACCGATGAACCTTTTTGTCAAACGGTTCAAGGTTCATGGGTTCATTCCAAAACTAACTCTAAAGCTTTTTGGTGGAAATAAAAATAGTGTGACAAGAAGGAATATTCCCTTATTCAGCAATTTAAAATTCTAAATGCGGAAAGTAATCATGAGAACATCAAATTACTTGTGCAGAAGTGATGGATAATTAAGAAGGTGTCAGTTTGTGTCATTTCACCATTACTTCACATGCTTGGGTAAATCATGTTGAAGCGTGTGTAACTCTAAAGATATGTATCTGTCTTATTGAAGGAAATGTGTATGAATTTATTTCCATATTGAAGAAGGTCACAGCTGCCATACTTCAGTAAATTGGAGGCGTCGAAGGTAAAACCAGCTCTGTTCTCCGAAAGAATTTCCAATTTTCATGGTGTTAATGGGTAAGTTCAGTTGATTTCTCCTAAGTTGTGTTTCTTTGACTTCTGAGGTTTTTATCAGTATAGAAAAGGGAAATCTCTAAATTGTTGGGGTAGGATAATGTCTTGTTGTTAAAATTTCTTGGTTAAGGGCGTAGATAGTTAATATGAGGCCAATACTGTCGAAGCTTGGTCAAACCTCATGTCTAGTGAGTATTTTGCCAGAATTGGAAGACACCTCCTTAGTTCATGTAGATTTAGGAGATTTCTTGGAAAGAACCAAGAACCCTCAGACCGGTTCATTAATGGAAAAGATAGTTAAGAGTGGTCTTGTGGAAGCTGTTGCATTCCCGCTCGTCGCACCGTGCCCAAATTTAGTGTTGGCATGCATGAATAGATATGACTCTGAGAATAGATGTATCAGAACCAGCGATGGTGAGGAGTTGGTCAGTATTAATAGAGAAATGGTGATGGCGGCAATGGGGATTTCGCATAAGGATTAGTATGAGGACTGAACTATTGGGAGTTCGTACGCCTATTTATCCGAAAAGAAGAGCAAGTACATGAGTGTAGTTGCTAGAAATTGGCTCTTGAAGATTCAGAAAGGAGGATCATGGTTACCCAAGCCCCTGACTAGAGAGAACTTCATCACAAAGGTGCGGGACATTGTTATACTTTTGAACAGAGTAAAGGGGAATTCACATTCCTTCTATTGCGAGGATTGGATGTATTTTTTCATCCAAGAGATTCTATCTAGTGACAGATTTCTGGATTGGTATCAAGTAATTGCAGAGAGACTTCACAAAGGATTGAGCAATTTTGTGGGGATGATAGGGTTTTACATGTCTTCCTACCTTTTCTACATTTTATCTTGCACAAGGCATTGGCCTGGACTACCTAATGAACCCTGGATTGATGGAATGAGGGTTTACAGGTTTTACCCTTTATTTCAACAACAAAGACATATTGAGCAGATTGATAGGTGGAATGGAGTCTTCACGGGGAGACTTACCTTTGAGCTTCAGGGTGATGCAAACAGGAGAATCTCGGTTGAAGCTATGGAATTTGTGAGTATATATGGAAGTTTCTTTATTCAATTTCCTCGGTTTACTTACATGCGGGTAGGTGGCTTTGAAGGCGAACCATTCAAACTACCCAAGTACGCTTTTGATAGCTACATGCTTATAAAAGTGAGCAGGCAGTTGGCCTACATAAATAAAAGATTAGGAGCAAAGGGCGAGTCCGACATGGTATCTCTCATTGAACTCGGATATTAGAGTTGCAAGTTTGTATCAGATGCCTTGAACCTGGAACTAGAGTTCAAAAGGATGAACCTGCAGCCATATGTGGCAAGGAAAAAATTTGACTGCAAGGGTTATGCAAGGGAGAACCTTAATATAGATAGTCATTTTTGCCATGACCCTCAAATAGAGGATTATTGGGAGAACTACAAGGATGAGTATGAAGTGAGAAAGAGACTGTGGTCCAGATTCACTTTGCAGCAGATAACTACCATGAGGCTCCCAATTAATATATCTGGCGTATCAGAAGATACAGAGAGGGATGTTTTGGATCCTGAGTTTGATACCGAAATTGAAGGAAAATTGATTCCAGAAATTGACTGGAACAAAAAGGAAGATGACAGTATCCAAACAAGAACCTTCAATGTTGTCAGGAGAACAGAGAGATGGTTGAGGAATCAGAAGTTCAAGGAGGGACCCCACATTTCCTCACATGAATCAAGAATTGATTGACACATTGTGGTTCAATCTCTTGTTTCTGCCACTAATGAATTTGCTGATGTTGCAGGTGTCTCAAAACCTGTTGTAGAGAAAATTCAACCAAGAAGGTCAAAAAGGTCACCATCCAGTCTTACAGCTGCTCGAGTAACTTGATCCAGAAGCAAAAAGAAGAGTAGGGAGCCTGTCCTGAAACAGGTCATTATAGACTTGGACCCCAGTGAAGATCTTGAACAAACAATGGATGCTCAGGATCAAAGCGAGCCCGGGATGCAAGAAATGGACAGAAATAAAGAAGTGTAAATTCAACATGATCACATGAATACCTTGGTAATTGTTACTTCACCAGATGCATGGACCACTCCGCCACCTAAGGAACCTGTAATCACACCAAGATGGTTGGAAGCCGCCATTGGAAAAAAGAGGAGTGTGGTGCCGGTCACAATTCCAATTGAGGACATGGTTAGTAGATGTTTGGGAAAGACATCAAAGCCAAAAAAACTCAAAACACAAGCAATGCTTGATGTGGATAACACAACAGGTCACTGGACAGCCAAAGTTGCCAAACCCATTCCTGGAAGAGATGCAAACAAGGCTACAGAGGAGGATTTCACTATGGAGAAGATAGATTTGGGGGTTGCTTCAAGGGTTGTAGATGTTAAGCATCTAGAATCCTCCACGAAGAGGATAATTTCAAGGACTTAAAAAGATGAAAAGGATAAAAGAGAACTGAAATAAGTTGTCACATAGATGGCTGGGTACATCAATGCTATCCACAACCCAGACCCCCAACCATTATCGCAGATACCAGTGTCATTTGACCCTAAATCACCATCAAACTAGAAAATGCTAGATCAGGTTCAAAGGAACAAGGTAGTGATGAAGATGTTTAATAAATGGTTGGACCTAATAATACCACAAGGGTCAGATTATATTAGTAATCTGTTTAAATTTTATAAGGATGTTGAAACCATGAGTAAAGAGCTTGAACTAGAAATGGCCGACTAGGAAAAAGAAAGGATTAAGTGGGTAGCAGTCCTCGCATAGATGAATGGTGTTCAGAAGTATGGAGTGATGAAATTTCTAGCTAAGAAACCGGTGGAGAACTTGGATGACAATGTGATGTACATGTCAAAGAAAAATGTGGAATGGCGCAATTCGATCATCAAGCAAGGCCATGAAGAATCCACCAAGCTTCTCAAAGGATTGACTAACTTGATTGACACGATGCAGAAGGACCTCAAGTGTATTGATATTCAACTCATGAAGGAGGGCGCCAAGGTAATCGAAGAAGCTGCAGACATGACGAAGGTTTTTCAAGAAAGGATCCAATTCATTTAGACAACAAAATCCTTGACCACTGATGACTTTTCAAAAGCGGCAAGGATTGAATCAATGCTCATTGTCTATTCGGACCATTTAGAGGTTCACAAGGTGAAATTTACACAGGTAAATATGGACAAAGAAGTGTGGAAGCAGAGGATCCTGCACATTGGTCTGCCCTATTTCCAAGTCATCTTAAACTTCTCAGCATCGCACCTTGAATGGCGTGGTTCTGTGGCAAAGCAGGACAAGCCCATAACCTCCTCTGCCACAGTGGAAGCCTAGCTGATCCAAAAATGAAATGTCAGCCTTTTAGTGGCTGTTAATTTAGTTTTCTTTTACGTTGCTTTAAATGGTTTCTTTCACCTGGGTGAAAGTAAATGTTATTTGATCATGTAAAAACTATGGCCTGGTGGCTATTTAAGCTAAAGAGCTTGTCTTTGTATGGGTTCCAAAAACTGTGATTTTGGGAGCAGCAGATAAAATTTCGGTTTCTGATATGAATTGTTTGGATGATACAATGATTGGCTATCAATGAAATGTTGTGTTATCTTTGAATCTGTGTGTTCTGAGATTTGTAACCTTTCTTAAGTAGTTATGGGCACAATATAACTTGGTGATCAGTTATCTCTGTATTTCTTCTCAACTCATGTTTATTATTGATTGTTGGACAACTCGCATTGAATTGATTTGCTTGATCCCCCTTGCCCTGTGAGGCATGAGAGAGTATCGATCGAGCCATTAGTTTTTGCTGAGTCCCTATTTTGTTTTGAATTTATACAGCAAGTATGTTAAATCAAAGTCTGTGAACTCTCCTTTGAATATTCTTTGAGACGTTTTCCTATGTTGCAGTTTTGAAGGTGTTTATTTGTGTTGATGGATAAATGATGGAGCCTTTCAATGCTTTCTAGTTAAAAGTGTTAGCATATCAATTGTATAATAAATTCATTGTAAATCATACGAGCAGCTTCCCTCTAATGCAAAGGTTGAATTTTCATTAATTCTGCCAACTGTTGGTATATTTGTTTCTTTCTAAACGGTAAAACGGAGTCATATTTTGCTTTAAGAAGATAATAGTTCAAATTTCAAGAAGGAGACAAATCTGTTAACCTTCACTAGGGTATTTTAAACTCAAGTTAATAAGCCACCCGGTGAAAGGATTTAAAAATAAGACTTGTTAAAGTATACTCGGTTAAGGGATTTCAATCTGTTGCAACTGTTAAGAAACAACAGGGCAGATGATATGATCACAGCACTTCCTTGCTTGCTAGTATAGATCCTTTTTAGCCCAACTCTGCTACACACATGCAGACACTTCAATATGGATCGGCAACACACTCTTCTCAAAACCACCGACACTAAAACCCTTCTCAAACTAGCCCTAAATACATTTTACAATTAGGGCAGCTACAAGCACTAATTACATCAACAAGATTACATCTCATATCATTACAATAAATTTCTAGACAATTTCCACCATTGAATGATCACCGCACATCGATTTGATAAGCAATCAAACCCTTGTCACATTCTACTAAGCACTTCATTGTTTCCCAAGAAATTCAATCCTTGTATGTGCTCAAACATCATCTTATCATTACACACAGATTTGACACGTGATCACTAATTTATGAACATGATAATATCCACCACCAAACCATAAATCATTACTGGTCAAAGATTTGTCACTGGTATTCATTCTTCTTCACAGATTTCATGACAATCAATCATAACTCACTCAATACATCAAAACTAATGATGTGGTTCCAATCATAGACTCATGCCAATGTCATAAACATATTTTCCAAACCGCAACACCTAACTTTTCACCGATCATCCATACCAGTAGATTTTGATCATCGCTTTGTTCCTATTTACCTGTTAACCTTGTTGTCAACTAGTTCCACTAGTTCCACTACCGGTTAGGCTATACCGATAGGTCTAGATGACTTAGATGACTCAAAAAACATGGTTTCCATCAATGACAACACAAATAAAGTCATCAGACAACATAGCATCATCATAAAGCCAACAATCTCCATCTTGACATCATATATACTTTACCGGTCATCTTCTCATCATCAGTTATGCCAACAACTCATCTTATAATCATCTCCATCAGTTATGCCATGAAATATGACAATAATCTCCTCCTTTGGCATTGATGGAAACACCAAGATAGCAACACCAAAAGCTCATCATGCAAAATAGAAAATCTCACCAAACATAACTATTAGAGTTTCTGTTATGACTGTTGTACTTGTTCTTCTCTTTATATTCTTCACTGATCTTCTCCTTCTTTGCTTTTCTTCTCCTTCTTTTCTTTACTTCTCCTTATTTTCTTTACTTCTCCCACTATCATTATTCTTCTCTCCCTTTGACAACAATGCCAAAGGTGCAAAGTGTCAAATTCATCTTTTGTTGCTATGTTTTCTTCATCTTTGTTGCTCCCTTTAAGGAGTAGCCCTCTTCTCATCAATCCATAGTGAAATGTCTTTAATTAGTCCACTGGATTGATTCTTCAACAGCATCTTAGTTGACCTTTGGTAGGGGTATAACCCCTAGCTTTCCTCTAAGATATTCAAAGGTAGCCTTAGGCAATGGCTTAGTAAAGATATAAGCCAACTGCTCCTTGCTTGACACATGATCCATCCTGACTTGCTTTTCTTACACTCTCTCTCTTAGAAAATGATACTTCAGTTCAATATTCTTTGTTCTAGCATGCAATACCAAGCTCTTTGAAATGTTTATTGCACTTGTATTATCACAATATATGACCATTGGTTCTGTCATAGTCTCCTTAAATCCTTCCAATACATGCCTCATCCATATAGCTTGAGTATAGTTCATAGATGCAGCCACATACTATGCTTTTGTTGTAGACTTAGAAATACAACTTTGTTTCTTACTGGTCCAAGATACCAATCTTCCTCCTAGAAAGAGTGCACCACTTGTTGTTCTCTTCCGGTTATCTATATTACCTTCCCAATCAGCATATGTGAACACCTTCAAAGAGAAGTTTCCTTTGTATGGATACCATAATCCATAATCAATAGTTCCTCTAAGATACCAAAAAATTCTCTTCACTGCCACCAAATGAGTCTCTTTAGGACTTTTCTCAAATCTAGCCACTATACTAACTACATGAGCAATGTATGGTCTACTATGAACAACATAGTGTAATTTTCCAATCATAGATCTATACTCAGATTCATCCACTAGATCTGAATCATCTTCCTTTGATAATTTGCAACCAGTCACCATAGGGGTTCCAACCAGTTTGCAGTCTTCCATTCCAAAGGTTTTCAATACCTCCTTCACATATTTAGACTGACAGCTCAATATTACTCCTTTCATTTGTTGTACCTGTAAGCCAATGAACAACTTGATTTCACCTATCAGAGACATTTCAAATTCCTTTTTCATTTCTTCTGCAAAATTTAAACACATGTCATCATCTCCTCCAAATATGATATCATCTACAAACACTTTTGCAATCAATATCTTGTCTCCTTTTGTCTTCAAGTAAATGGTGTTGTCCTCACTAGTTATCTGAAATCATATCTTTATCAGGTGTGAATGGAGTCTTTCAAACCATGCCCTTGGAGCTTAATTTAACCCATATAAAGCTTTATGCACTTTGCATATTGTATCCTTGTCTTCAGTCAATGCAAACCCATCTGGTTGTTCAATGTAAACCTCTTCTTCTAAAATTCCATTCAAAAATGTAAATTTTACATCCATCTGGAAAACCTTGAATCCTTTAAATTCTGCAAATGCAAGTAGCATCCTAACTCCTTCAAGTCTAACAACCAGTGCAAAGGTTTCTCTGTAATCTTCACCTTCTTCTTTTGCATATCCTTTGCAAAATAGTCTAGCCTTGTTCCTAAACACTTCACCATCTTCATTCAACTTGTTTCTAAACACCCACTTAGCACCAATCACATTCTTATCAACTAGTCTACGGACAATTGACCAAGTGTTGTTCTTCTCTATTTGATCAAGTTCCTCTTCCATAGCCTTTACCCAATCATCATCCTTTAGAGATTCCCTCACTGTCTTATGTTCCATTGTGGAAATCAGACAAGCACTTTCTCTGATCTTTCTTCTTGTTTATACTCCAGCATTCTTGTCTCCAATTATCTGATCTGCAGAGTGATTCAACTTTTCATATCTAGGTATGACCAGTTCCAGTATAGAAGTCTCTTCTTCCACCACTTCTTCTTGTTCATCCACCAGTTGAGCAGTATCATCCACACTATTTTTCTCAGTATCATTGTGAATTTCTGATTCAATGATCACTATCTTTTTTTCATCTACTACATCAGACTTGTTGGTATCATCAGATTTATCAGAATACTCATCAACTTTTACATTAACACTTTCCACAATCTTCTTGGTTCTTTTGTTAAAGCACTTGAATTCTTTGATCTTAGTTGAGTAGCCAAGGAAAGTTCCTTCATCACTTTTAGGATCAAACTTACCTGTATACTCATCTCTCTTTATGTAACACCTACTGCCAAAGACTTTGAAATAACTAACATTAGGAGTATGACCATACCATAATTCATAAAGAGCCTTATCATTACCTTTCTTGACCAATACCCGGTTCATTGTATATACTATAGTGTTGATTGATTCTCTCCAAAACATTTTAGGTACATCTCCTTCTATCAACATTGTTCTTGTTGCTTCAACTATGGTCTGGTTCCTCCTTTCTACAATCCCATTCTATTGTGGTGTCCTTGGTGCAGATAGTTGTCTCTTGATTCCATTATCATCACAGTATTTCATAAATTCAGCTGATGTGAATTCTCCACCCTATTCAAATCTCAGACACTTTAGGTTCTTACCAGTTTCCTTCTCCACTAAGGCTTTGAATGCCTTAAACTTGCTGAAAGATTCAGACTTCTCGTTCAAAAATGTAACCCACATCATTCTTGAATGATCATCAGTAAATATCATAAAATACTTATCACCTTGAAAACTTCTAGTCCTCATAGGACCACATAAATCAGTGTGCAGCAAATCTAAAATATTATCAGAAGAAAATGATTTTCTTTTAAAAGAGGAAGTAGTCATATTACCCAACTAACATTCTTTACAAATCACATTGTCTGGTTTAACTAGTTGTGGCATACCTCTAACCATATTTGACTTGTTGACCTTAACCAAATTATCAAAATTCACATGACAAGACCTTCAATGCCATAACCAACTATCCTCAACTTTTGTAACCAAACAACTGTTAACATTAGTGTTCAAATGGAATAAGTTACATTTTGTTTGTTTATCAGTAGCAATCAGTTCTCCTTTGATTTCTAAAATCCTGCACACTCCACTCTTGAACTCAAGATGATAACCTTTATCATTTAGCTAACCAACACTCAACAAGTTATGCTTCAATCCTTCAACCCAATACACATCATCAACATTACTTTTTCCATTTAAAGAAATTGAACCTTTACCTTTTACCAAGCATGGTGTATTTTTGCCAAATCTCACTACTCCACCATCAAATTCTTCAAGTGAGATGAACTTGTTCTTGTCATCGGTCATGTCATGTGAGCAACCACTATCAATGACCCACTCATCAATGTTGTCAATATGAGACAAAAAATTTCTTGTCAGAGAGATCTTCCTTAACTCCTACAAAAACAATTTCCTCATTATCTTCATCCTCTGATTCCTCATCGGTAACACCTTCATCTACTTCAACATAACATTGTTTCTTACCTTTTCCCTTGAGATTTGTGAACTTTTCTTTCTAATCATTGTTAGGACAATTAGCAGCAATATGTCCTATTTTATTACAAGAGAAGCACTTAAGAGGAGGCTTTCCTTTGTACTTATTGGTGCCTCTAGGAAGTCTCTTTGCCAATAATCCTCAAATTCCATCAAGTTATGTTCATCATCCACTCCTTCATTACCACTTCCATGATGACTTGACCTATACACATCCTTTCCTTTTCTTACTGGTGCATTAGATACTAATGCTTTGAAAGAATATTCTTCTTTAGGTACACTATTGTCAAAGCTATTCAATTCAAAAGCAGTAAGCTTTCCTATCAAAGAATCAATTGTAATTTTATCTTTGTTGACTGATCTCAATTCTTGGATAGCAGATACTCTAATAGCATAAGTAGGCAGTAAGGTTATAAGAATTTTACTTACCACTATGTCTTCTATCATGGTTCCATCAGTACTTTCGATTCCTCCAACTACTTTTTTTCTCTATCTATACTGGGTGATGTTTTCACCTTCCATCATCTTCAAGTCATCAAACTTGCCTCTTAGGCTTTCTTCTTTAGCTTTTTGTACATGCTCATCTCCACCATAAATTAACTTCAACTTTTCCCAAACTTCATAAGTAGTTTCAAGACCATGAACATAAATACACTTAGAACCAGAAAGTGTACTTACAATGCTTCCAATGCTTGAACATTCGCATGTTTCTCCTTAAGCTAATCGAGAGTCAAAGTACCGGTAGGAGTTGCATACTTATTTTTAACATGCAACTAGAACTATGCCCCCATTCCTTTGATGTATATCTTCATTCTTTAACTCCATATTCTATAGTTATCCTTTGTGAACTTACGACCCTCCTTCTTCATCATCTTGGATCTTTACCTCAAGAGGTTAAGCTTCTACACAAAGAGGACCTAATTCTCTGATACCAATTATTATTATGAGGATCCAGTTATTACTGAGAGGGGAGGTGAATTGGTAATAACATAAATCTACAATACTTCAAAAACCAGTATCAGTAACTACTCAAACCAATCTACTAAACTGATTTATCAAACCATTCATTCAAGTGTTCATCATTATGTCAATAAAGTAAAGATATCAAATGCACAACAACAATCCATCCATCACATGAACACAGAGATTTTTCATGTGGAAACCCAAATGGGAAAAACCACGGTCGGAATTAGCACCCACAAAATATTTGCACTCTTTTGGAATGCGCTTGGTTAAAGGCCTAGCCCAGTTAGGAGCTTTACAATATGCCCGGTTAAGAGAAGACCCTGTTAGGAGTAACCCGGTGAAGGGAATTTGCCTTAGCTCTGTTAGGAGCTCTACCCTGTTAGGAGTAACCTTTCTAGAATATTTTAAGCTCAAGTTAAGGGTAAGTGCACAAAGTTGTGTCCACTTAGTGTGGAAGTTTTACACTTGGACAAAAATGGAAAATCTCATGGAGCGCATGAGAAATGAAACGAGATCTCGAGCCAAAATTTGAAACGGGATCCTGTTTTGCTTTGGGATCTCGATCCTAGATCTAAGAAACGAGATCCCGTTTCAAAAACAAAACCGGATCCCGTTCCCGTTTCAAAAACAAAATGAGATCTCTTTTTTTTTTTTTAATTTTTTAATTTTTTTTAAATTTAATTTTTTTTTTAATTTTTTTAATAAAAAATACAAGCTATATATACATGAAATATAAAAACTATATATAAGTCACATTTCTCTATCTTTTTTTTCCTTTCTATCTCACTTTGTCCCCTCTCCCAAAATCTAAAACTATGTCTCTACCTCTCTCACACATCCTTAACTCTTTACTCTATCTTCGCTCTCTCTATACACCTCCCCTTACCCCCTACCTACCTATATTTCTCTATATATACATCTCTACCTCTCTCTTAACATAGCATCTCTCTCTCCCAATCAACTTATCTTTCTCTACATATGTCATAATAGGTCCTACTAAGGGGTCTTATGTCATAATAAGTCCTAGTAAGAGGTATAATGTCTTAATAGGTCCTCTTAGAGGGTCTTATGACACAGGTCATATTATGACATAATAGGACCTATTATGACATAATGGGACATGTTATGACATATAATGACATAATAGGACCTATTATGATATAGCATGTCCCATTATGTCATAACAGGTCCTATTATGTCATAATAGGTCATATTATGTTAAAATAGGACCTATTATGACATAATAGGTCATATTATGTTATAATAGGACCTATTATGACATAATAGGTCATAATAGGTCCCATTATGACATTATAGGTCCTATTATGTCACAATAGGTCCTATTATGTCACAATAGGTCCTATTATGACATAATACCCCTTAACAAGTCCTAGTAAGGGGAAAGTCATAATAGGTCCTCTTAAGGGGTTTTATGATATAATAGGTCCTATTATGTCATCGTAGGTCCTATGATGACATAATAGAGCCTATTACTTCATCATAGATCTTATTATGTCATTATTAGTCTTATTATGACACAATACCCTTTAATAGGTCCTACTAAGGGGTATAATGTCATAATAGGTCCTCTTAAGGGGTCTTATGACATTATAGGACCTATTATGACATAATAGGTCCTATTATGTGATAATTGATCTTATTATGTCATAATAGATCCTACTAAGGGGTCTTATGTCATAATAGGTCCTCTTAAGGGGTCTTATGACATAATAGGTCATATTATGTCACAATAGGACCTATTATGACATAATAGGACCTATTATATCACAATAGGTCCTATTATGTCACAATAGGTCCTGTTATGTCACAATAGGTCCTGTTATGTCAAAATGTGACCTATTATGACATAATAAATTGTATTATGACATTATAGGTCCTATTATGTCACAATAGGTCTTGTTGTGACATAATACCCCTTAACTCTTTCTAAATGTGTCATCTCTCTCTCCCAACCAACTTATCTTTCTCTACATATGTCATAATAGGTCCTACTAAGGGGTCTTATGTCATAATAGGTCTTAGTAAAAGGTATAATGTCATAATAGGTCCTCTTAAGGGGTCTTATGACATAATAGGTCGTATTATGACATAATAGGTCATATTATGTCATAATAGGACATGTTATGTCACAATGGGACCTATTAGGACATAATAGATCATATTATGACATTATAGGTCCTATTATGTCACAATAGGTCCTATTATAACATAATACCCCTTAACAAGTCCTAGTAAGGGGTATAAAGTCATAATATGTCCTCTTAAGGGGTTTTATGACATAATATGACCTTGATGAATAATAATGAACTACTAAGGTCCTAACTAGTACTAAGAGGGGGGGATGAATCAATACACACAAAAAAAAATGCTTCAAGACTTTGTCATATCAAAACACAACTGACCGGTTGTCTTCACCACTGAACTTAACCATAGTTATACCAGTTAAACAAAAATCCTTCAAACAACATTCAATAGATCTCAAATCTTGGTAACTACTTCACTGATATAATCATGCATGAGTTATACCAATAATACCATAACCATTTAACAATGCATGCATATTCTAATGTAATCAAAACCACAAAATCATCACATGAAAATCTCACAACCCATAACACAGATTTTTCACATGGAAACCCAAATGGGAAAAACCATGGTGGAAATGAATACCCACAAGTTGTTTGTGAACTCTTTTGAAGTCTGCTATGTTAGGAGCCTAGTCCAGTTAAAGACTTTACAATAAAGGTCATGTTAGGAACCGATCCTGTTAGGGATCACCCGGTTAAGGGATGGCTATATACCCTGTTAAAGGTTGAAACCCTATTAGGAGTTCCCTCGCTAGAGGATTTAAATAACTCAATAACCTTGAGCCACCTGGTTAGAGGATTTACAAAAAAACATGTTAAAGCTACCCGATCAAGGGATTTACCTTTTGTTGAAATGGTTAGAAGACAACAGGTAAAACACCGATCTAATAACAGCACTTCTTGCTAAGGCAGATCCTTTTCAATTCCTCTCTTCTGCAACCACACTTTGCAGATTCCTCACTCTGGTTTGGCAAGTATCAAATCTCCAACATGCGGACACACATACAACTTTTTCCAACAACTGCAATAAAAAAACTCATCAACCTTATATACAACAACTAGGTCGGTAGCATAAACCCTAAACCCTAAATATTTCAAGTTTACACTTACAAGTGGTCCAATCCTAACTTTCCAAACACATTACATATAATGAAATGATCTAAAATAGATCTCAAGACATTTTGCATCGTCCAATATTCACTACATCTGAAAGTCAATAACCCATCACACGCTCTTCACACACCGCTAAGAAAAACATGCATTCTCGAGGTAGGCATTCAATGCATTCAATGCATTCAATCTTCACGTGCAAGAACCACAAAGAAATCCTTCGCGTGCACATAGCTGACATGGTATCTCGATCATTACCTTATTCCTTAACAAACTGGTCACAAAACATCATCGGTTGCACCGCACAAGCCAAACAGGTAACCCTGGAGTTGAATCAAGACTACCATCTGGTAGTCACACTTAGTGAATCCCGACACCGGTCCACTCCATCATGGTTGACCATAACCGCTTCCGATCTTCATACCGGTTCACCTGTTTGAGCACTTATTGACATCAATGACAACATACATTATCACTGCTTCATCATATGCCAACAGACCTATGATGTCATAATAGGACCTATGATGACATAATAGGACCTATTACATCATCATAGATCCTAGTATATCATTATTAGTCCTATTATGACATAATACCCTTTAACAGGTCCTACTAAGGGGTATAATGTCATAATAAGTCCTCTTAAGGGGTCTTATGACATAATAGGACCTATTATGACATGACATGTCCTCTTAAGGGGTCTTATGACATTATAGGACTTATTATGACTTAATAGGTCCTATTATGTGATAATCAATCCTATTATGTCATAATAGGTCCTCTTAAGGGGTATTATGATGTAATAGGGCCTATTATGACATAATAGGTCCTATTATGTGATAATTGATTCTATTATGTCATAATAGGTCCTACTAAGGGGTTTTATGTCATAATAGGTCCTAGTAAGAGGTATAATGCCATAATAGGTCCTCTTAAGGGGTCTTATGTCACAATAGGACCTATTATGTCACAATAGGACCTATTATTATATAATAGGCCATATTATGATATTATAGGTCCCATTATGTCACAATAGGTCATGTTATGACATAATACCCCTCAACTCTCTCTAAATGTACCATCTCTCTCTTCCAACCAACTTATCTTTTTCTACATATGTCATAATAGGTCCTACTAAGGGGTCTTATGTCATAATAGGTCCTCTTAAGGGGTCTTATGACATAATGGGTCGTATTATGACATAATACGTCGTATTATGTCACAATGGGACCTATTATGACATTATAGGTCCTATTATGTCGCAATAGGTCCTATTATGACATAATACCCCTTAACATGTCTTACTAAGGGGTATAAAGTCATAATAGGTCCTCTTAAGGGGTTTTATGACATAATATGACCTGTGATGTCATAATAGGACCTACGATGACATAATAAGACCTATTACATCATCATAGATCCTATTATGTCATAATTGGTCCTTTAATGACATAATACCCTTTAACAGGTCCTACTAAGGGGCATAATGTTATAATAGGTCCTCTTAAGGGGTCTTATGACATAATAGGACCAATTATGACATGACAGGTTCTCTTAAGGGGTCTTATGACATTATAGGACCTATATGACATTATAGGACCTATATGACATAATAGGTCCTATTATGTGATAATCGATCCTATTATATCATAATAGGTCCTACAAAGGGGTCTTATGTCATAATATGTTCTAGTAAGAGGTATAATGTCATAATAGGTCCTCTTAAGGGCTCTTATGACATAATAGGACCTATTATGATACAAAAGGACCTATTATGACACAAAGGGACCTATTATATCACAATGAGACCTATTATGACATAATAGGTCGTATTATGACAATATAGGTCCCATTATGTCACAATAGGTCTTGTTATGACATAATACCCCTTAACAAGTCATACTAAGGGGTATAAAGTCATAACAGGTCCTCTTAAGGGCTTTTATGACATAATATGACCTATGATGTCATAATAGGATCTATGATGACATAATATGACGTATTATGTCATGTCCTATTATGTCATAATTAATCTTATTATGACATAATACCCTTCAATAGGTTCTCCTAAGGGGTATATACTGTCATAATACTTCCTCTTAAGGGGTCGTATGACATAATAGGAGTTATTATGACATGGCATGTCCTCTTAAGGGGTCTTATGACATTATAGGACCTATTATGACATAATAGGTCCTATTATATGATAATCGATTATATTATGTCATAATAGGTCCTACTAAGGGGTCTTGAGTCATAATAGGTCCTGTGTCGACTTGAATTTCATCCTTGGAATGCTACCTACAACAAGTTAGTTTCACAAAATACAAATGGAAATGTTACACGAAATCCAAACTCAACCAATGAAACTACACGAAATACATATGAAATAAAATACTAATATTACCTTCATGTCTTATGTCTCATTGTGTCCTAATCCATTGTTCCTGGTTGCAGATGGTGTGCTCTCAGACAATGCACTGATGGCTTCCAAGATGGCATATGAAGAATGGACCGATAACTTGTAGTTAACTGATACTATGATATGCAATACTACATGATTATGCTAAAAATGATTATGCTAAAATACTATATGATTATGCTATTACTATTTGCTATTTTCTTCAAGATTAAAACTCACATATGCATATGATTAGCTTGAAGACTAACTCTCTCTCAACTGAAGCTCTTGATTCTATAGACCTTGAGAGGATTAGATGATGTGGCTTAGATCAATGGTCATGATCAGATCTGCAGATTTGAATGGCTATGAGTAAGGGTGAATGTTGAGAGAAAGGGGGAAGGAGAAGACAAGTGTCACTCATCTCACCTTGACTGGGTTGCTGACTAAAAGAATCTAGGGATGGTTAGAGAAGATTTAGGCATGAGAGGACAAGTGGACTCAAGTCCTTCCTAAGATGTAGGGGGTGTTGGAAAGAATATAGGAAATGGTTATGAAATATGTGTACATACACAATTTTCATTAATTTTGGAAGTTGAAGATAAATGATGAATTAATATTTAAGAAATATTAATTTTCTTAGCCACATGTTTGATGAGTTGGCAAAGGGAAGATGAAGTGGAGATGGAAGGTGAGTTGGATAAGAAAGATTAAATAATTGAAGAAATTATTTAATATTTGAGACTATAGGATAGGAGAATAACTATTAAATATTAGATATTTAATTGTTTGGAGGAGATAATTAAATATTAGATATTTAATTAACTTGGTTAAAAGGATAATTAAATATTAGATATTTAATTAATTAGAAGAATATGATAGATGAATTAATTAATAAAATATTTCAATTAAATTAATTAATAGAAAGACACGAAACGAATTAAATAAATTAATCTTTTTAAATCAACTATTTAATAGAAGAAGAATTATTAAATAAATATAAAATATTTATTCAATTGCTCATAGCCATTTTTATGTGTATACATTTTGCCCCTCTTTGAAATGATGTCGAGACAATATTATTTCATAGATTAAATCAAGTCTTGATAATGCGCCTGATGGAGATAAAAATCTTGATTGTGTGCCCCAGATACTGATTTTTGGATATTGATTTGATGATGATGCCCCCTCGAGAGATCGTTTGTGCATTAAATGCATGGATGATCTCTTGATAAAAGAAGAATGTTATATGAAAGATAGATGAGTCAATAGATTGCAAATTGATCTAATGAATTAGATTGATAAGTTTGATTTGATTTTAGATCAAGTCTGGTTTCAGGAAGGACGCATCCCATATAAGACAAAAGATGATCAAAATGTCTGGTTTCAGGAAAGATACATCCTATATAAGACATGATACATGATCAAAACATCTGGTTTCAGGAAAGATACATCCTGTATAAGACATGATAGATGATACTTGAATGAATGATGAAGATATTAAATTGAAGAATGATTTCATTAGATGATGATGTTGGTGCAGGTGTCGCAGGTGTTCCAGGTGTTCAACCCACGGGCTCGAGAGGCAGTCATGATTCTTGACTTGATTTGTATTGATGGGACTTTGTACTTTTGATGTGATATCATTATATACTTGGACTTTTATTGTTTTATGATGATTTATATGCAGACATGGACTTTATATGATGATGATCATTATTATGCATGTTACTCTATTTTATGATCTATATGCATTGATTATATGGATGCAATGATTAGATGGATGATGTTCTATATGCATATTACTCCTATTTTTATGATGATGATGCTTATATTATGATGCAATGATAAATGCTTTTGTTGATTTTCAACTTTGATGATCTTGGATGCAAATGAAAATGATTACTAAATTTAATGATATGTAAATGATGCAAATGCAATGATCTATATGGAAATGCAAATTAATGATTGCTTTAATGCTTATGATTTATGATGATGTAAATGCAAATGATCTACATGAAATGTTTTTTATTTTTATATGTAATGTTTATAATGATTATGAATCTAAGTGTTAAGATGCAACTAAATGATCGTTAATGGAATGATAATGCAAATAATAATGATGATACACTACATGATTAATAAAATGCACTTAACTGAATGCAAACTAATGCAATGATGTATATATAACTAAATGAAATGGATGATGATTAAAATGATTCTAAAAATGAATGTACCTACAATGGTTAAATGCGAATTGTTTTTGTTTGTCCAAGTATACTCAATCTTTATTTATGACCATTGAGTTGTTAATGAAATGATATGCTTATAATGCAACTAACCATGAATGCTTATAATGCAGATGAATAATGAGCTAATCCAAAATGATCTAAAATGATACTGCCATTCTTCATATGTTATCTTATAATAGTGCTTGATTTCATCATTGAGCTTTAAAATGTTGTAAGAAAATACAAGCAAGTTGACATAATGATTCAAGATTACCTGAGTATTCCTTTCATGGATTTTGATATAGCAAGTTAATACAAGCAACTTGATATAATGGATCAAGTTGACCTGAGTATTGCTTGCAAAACAGACAAGGATTTTCTCCTTTCATGTATGACTTGGAACGTCCCCCTTGATCTTTTGTCGATCATATCCTGAGACAAGTTCATATCGTAGTAAGAGATAAACCACAGACAACAATCAAAGAAAATAATCATGCCTCTTCATAGCTTCTCTAGTCATGGACATCCTTGAGTTGCACAGAGTACGTGATTAACAATAAAATCAAGATATAAACATTGAATCTTGTATGTCATTCACACATTCTTATGGTCATTAACTGATATAATCATCTTAATGAATGATCTTTGATAATCTTGTATTACTTTCTGGTTGATTCTTCGGTTTCTGAGTTTCATGATTCAGTTGTTGATGAAATGCACTGATTTTTGTTGCTTTGTTGCTCATTATCTGTTTCAAAACCCTAGGTGTTTTTGTTTTTCTAGGTTTTTTGAATGTTTTGGATTTTCAAAGATTCAAAAGATCACCTTAGCAAAAAGGAATTAGGATTTTTCCCCCAGCGGAAACAAAAATTTATTATGGATGTATGAATTGATCAAGATCTAGACCATGGCGGGATACAAATGCAGATTAATAGATTCTGATAAAATCTAAGATAGTGACTACGACAAGTATGTCAAAGCTTGATAATTGTTGGTAAGCTACATATTTTCTACTAATGGTTCAGAGCAATGGATGTGAAAGATGGAATGGATAAGCTAAGATATATGGAAGCGATAGATGCGATAGGATGGAGTGGATAGGTGCGCAAAGCGATCTCATAGATGGAGGAACTCACTTTTTAGATAGCATTTGTTTCCAGGTTTTCACCATCTAAATTTATTGCATTTTTTCCATATTTTAATTTTTGTCTTTCCTGATTTTCACTGTTTTATGCTTTTTTTTATTTTTGAGAGATGAAACATGTCCTTCCATCAATTGATAAAGATAAGACTACCCAGAACAAAATCCAGCAGTCATACTAATCTATGTCATTGTTTTGATTTGTTTGATGATTGATAAGAATGTCTAGATTCAAAGAGTGAGTACCCCGTGTAAGACCAATCTGTCTGGTTTCGAGTGTACGTATCCCTGTATAAGACATGTTGATGTTGATAGATTTTGAGTGATGAATTGATTAAATAGACATGTGATCACTTTGATTGCAGACTTTGAGAGTTTTCCTATTGTAGATATGATTTGATGGATGGTCCATGTTGTCATGCTTTGATTTTCAATTTTGTTCTTGATTTTGTAGATTTTTTAATTTTTAGTTTTTGAGATTTTTATTTTTTATTTTTTTGAAATTTTTAGATTAGAAAAAAGATGTATTTGGTTTCCCTAATGTATAGAAAGAAAAGGAATGGACAAATAGATGACTAAACCATTGAGGTAGAAATGGATAGGAGAAAGACGAAAGTAGAATATGAGGAGACACATCAAGAGCTTCTTCAAATCATATTTTTGTCCTTAGTTTTGATCAAGATCAAGGATGGAAAAGGGTATATGGATGGAGATAGGATATGGATAGGAGAAACAAGATCATAGATAGTGATAGATGATGGAAGAAATGAATAGTTAGGATAGATGGTATAGATTAGCATGAAGCAAGATCGTAGATAGCAATGGATGAATTTAGATAGGGTAATGGATACTAGTGGAAGGATAATGGGAGATGTGGTATGAAGAATAGAGTGGATGAAACTTTGACCCCAAGTATAGAAGTCTCCATTTGTAAAGAGGTGATATGTAAGATTGTCACAGTATTTAGCACCACCTAAATAAATGTTCCTTAACTTTTCAAAGATAGAGACCCAACCCACACTTAGAACCTCTGATAAATTCAACCAAACATATCTAGCAACTAGGAAATAGACTCAAAAGGGAAGAAGAATCCCAAACTGGATCAAGGTACTTAGTCTTTGATTACCCATGTGTGTGCAATTGGGTTCATTCTGGCTCATATGATCATTGTAATCTTCAAAATCCAACGTAGCTAGCCACATGAGTTACTCTGACTTCAAAAGCATCCTGGATAGAGCCTCGTTGCTAGAAAGAATCCATAGCTCCAACAAGGTTATCATTGTAATATCACAAATATTGCTCCATTGCCAGCCAGGAGTCCATAGCCCCGATGGAGTTACTCGCATTTTCCCATAGCCAAGTTTTTGATATTTCATTTTTTTTCTTTTATTTTGGATATTTCTTTTCCTCATCATGCTTTGGATCTTTTGATATTGTCTTTTTCTTTTCTTACTTTGATTGCATTGGCTTGTAAGTAATAAAAGTTACATGGGTCTGATAATTACAATGGCGCTGAAGCAAGATTTTAGATTTTTCACTAGTCATGTCTTCGACTAAGAAATCACAATGATTTAGAGAAATTGATTAAGTGTATGAGATGTAATAATCAAAAGATGTCGGTACCAAGATATGATAAGTGGTTCTTTTTTGGATTGAGTGTGTATCCCAACCAAAAGATAATGTTGAAGAGGAATAACCTCAGATTCTAAAGTGTATAATGAATAGATATCTAGGAAAAGGACTGAACATGAGGTTCGAGCATGGGAAAGCATGTGACAAAATGACACAAATGCCTATTTCACAGATGATGAATTTATGCAAAGGATTGAATGAAAGGGATGGAAGGATAGAAAAGAGGTGTTGGATAATAGATAGAATGTTTGAATATTTGTGCAAGGTTAGATGGAAATGTATTCAAGATGAGTGTTGGTACATAACTTGAGAAGTGATGAAGATATGGAGGAAAATTGAATTTTGGGACATAAAAACCCAAAATAGATAAAGGAAATGATGGAATAATAGTTTTGAAAAGATGTTTAGATAGATGTTTGAAATAAGTTCAAAGATGCGTGCCTTTGTTGATCTTTCTTATGGATCATTTGAGGTGATGGAATGGTGGATGGAGGGAATTAAGGACCCAATATGGATCGAAGGGATCGAGAGTTTGGATTTGGAATGAAAGGACCTAGAATGGATTTGCAGGATGAAGAGTTTGACTTTGGAATGAAAGGACCTAAAATGGATTTGGAGGATGGAGAGTTTGAATTTGGAATGAAAGGACCTAAAATGGATTTGGAGGATGAAGAGATTGACTTTGGAATGAAAGGACCTAAAATGGATTTGGATGATGAAGAGTTTTCTTGATCTTTATCTTGACTTGGAGTAGGATCATTTGAGTTTATGTTTTTCACTTGATTGTGAATTAGATTAGTGAAGGAGATGGAAGGGATACTATGCTCTTTCTTAGGAGGTGGATGTTGAATGGGACTATGCTCTTGAGATAAAAGGGGATCATCGTGGATGGAATACCAAAATTTTAGGGGATCATCATAAGATTCTTGGTAGGTAGGATCTTGATCAAAAATGGGATTAGATTGGAGAGAAATGATATCTTGATCTTGATTTAGGCTAGGACTCATTTCCTTTGAATAACCTTCTTCTTTTTCAAGCGACAAGGGATGGTTACATGAGTGATCAAAGTTTCAGTTTAGATAGGTTGATGTTGTTGAATTGATGGATACTTCGTTTCAGATACTCAAGCTCACTAAGTTGAATAGAGGGTTTGTTCGATAGGCCCCTATGACAAAGCACATCAAATGATATGGATAAAGTCTCTTGATATGGAAACTTGATTTGACTAAATTGAATACCTAGCTAGGTATTGTTGTCGTTGAGATAGTTGGATGATAAACTCTTGATCACTTGGTTTGATACTCCCCTAATCTTGTTGGATGAAAATATTTGTACTACCCTTTTGATCAAAAAAAAAAATTCAGAAATTTGTTGGATTTTTGCTCACTCGTAGATGACAATTTTCTTCAATTTTTGACCATTTAGAACATGTTACAGACATAGAAGACACAATGTTTAATAAACAAAATGCACAAGCAAGTACAAATCTTATGGCAGGTTGAGACAATAGTTGTTGAATCTCACATGGGGTTTCCTCCAAGGCTACGCTATTCAAAGCGGATATTTAGATGCTTGACACCACTGGCTTCACCCTTGGCACTCACTTCTCCGGGGCAACCAAGCACCAGTTTCCATGAAATCTCCCCATGGTAAAATTTATATCTCTACTAGGAACCGTATGTATGTGAGCCGCTTCAAAGGTCCAACCTCCTACGCCAACAACTAGAAGGATTTTGGCAACTAGTACAAGTGGTTTTTAGTAAAGGCTTTCGGTCATGTGGCCATGCATGCGGCACTTTCAGCTCTGTAAATACAGAAGGTTCCCAGCCTATAGAGGTTACGCTCCATAGGGTTTATGGGGAAACATAGTGTCGGTATGAACTTATCAGTACATGGTGTTTGGGACTTTCGTCACAAACATGATTTATTTATAGTGGATTGGAAGGACTTGGTATTAGCCCGTTTCCACTTTAGGTCATTCCCCTCTCACTGGCCCCCTCAAGGCAGCTCGGGAAGGCAGGCCCTCTAAAGGATTTAATTGCTTGAAAGTAAAGAAAGCATAAAAGAGTGGGTTTGGCTTTTTGGTCACCCAATTAAGGGGAGAGCATATACCTACCACTTTCAAGACATGGAATATAAATGTTCTATTTAACCTTTTCAAAGCAATTATTGGCTAAGTCCTATTTGGAGATGTTGCTCCAACAAGCATGGTGTTTATTTTAGCCCTTTTAAAAGTCTATGTGCAACTATTTTTTAGAGAAAATACTAAAAATGCAAGTTGCATGCTGTCAATTTTCCCTCTTAGTTAGACTAAATGAACAAAATATGATATGTTACTTCCCAAAATAAGACTTTTAATTAACTAGATGAGAAAATGCATAAAATTTGCCTTAAACACCATCCTGCACATGCATGTTAGTAGTCTGAAAAATCTGATTTCTTGGACATTCGGACCTGCAAGGAATTTTTGTTAGTTTGTAAACAAAAGCGTTAATCTAACATATGCGTTATCTTCTTGCTCAAAAGTGCTAACCTGTAGGTCAAAAGTGCTAACCTAGACTGTGAAAGCACTGCTCTGTGGATACAAAAGCGTGATTTCTGTAACAATGCGCTAACCTAGGACACAAATGTGCTAACATGTGATGCAATTGTGCAGATTTTAAGACAAAAGCGTTAACCTAAAATGCATATGCACTAACCTATGGTGCAAATGTGCTAACCTAGAGTGCAAATGCGCTAACCTACGGAGCAAAAGCATTGTCAGAATTCACACATGCGTGAATCTGCATTACAAATGCGGTAATTCTACTTTTGCGAGATTTTTAAAGGTATATGCGAGGTCCATGAGCCCCACGGTGGGCACCAAAATGTGCCGACTTGAATTTCATCCTCAAAATGCTACCTGTAACAAGTTAGTTTCACAAAATACAAATGGAAATGCTACAGGAAATCCAAACTCAACCAATGAAATTGCATGAAATACATATGAAATAAAATACTAATATTACCTTCATCACTCATGTCTCATTGTGTCCTAACTCCACTGTTCTTGGTTGCAGATGGTGTGCTCTCAGACAATACACTGATGGCTTCCAAGATAGCATATGAAGAATGGACTGATAACTTGTAGTTAACTGATACTATGATATGCAATACTACATGATTATGCTAAAATACTATATGATTATGCTATTACTATTTTCTATTTGCTTCAAGATTAAAACTCATGGATGCATATGATTAGCTGGAAGACTAACTCTCTCTCAACTGAAGCTCTTGATTTTATAGACCTTGAGAGGATTAGATGATGTGGCTTAGATCAATGGTCATGATCAGATCTGCAGATTTGAATGGCTATGAGTAAGGGTGAAGGTTGAGAGAAAGGGGGAAGGAGAAGACAAGTGTCACTCATCTCACCTTGACTGGGTTGCTGACTGAGAGAATCTAGGGATGGTTAGAGAAGATTTAGGCATGAGAGGACAAGTGGACTCAAGTCCTTCCTAAGATGTAGGGGGTGTTGGAGAGAATATAGGAAATGGTTATGAAATATGTGTACGTACACAATTTTCATTAATTTTGGAAGTTGAAGATAAATGATGAATTATTATTTAAGAAATATTAATTTTCTTAGCCACGTGTTTGATGAGTTGGCAAAGGGAAGATGAAGTGGAGATGGAAGGTGAGTTGAATAAGAAAGATTAAATAATTTAAGAAATTATTTAATATTTGAGACTATATGATAGGAGAATAACTATTAAATATTAGATATTTAATTGTTTGGAGGAGATAATTAAATATTAGATATTTAATTAACTTGGTTAAAAGGATAATTAAATATTAGATATTTAATTAATTAGAAGAATATGATAGATGAATTAATTAATAAAATATCTCAATTAAATTAATTAATAGAAAGACACGAAATGAATTTAATTAATTAATCTTTTCAAATTAACTATTTAATAGAAAAATAATTATTAAATAAATATAAAATATTTATTTAATTGCTCATAGCCATTTTTATGTGTATACAGGTCCTAGTAAGAGGTATAATGTCATAATAGGTCCCTTTGAGGGGTCTTATTATGTATTGTGTCATCATAGGTCCTATTATGACATAATACCCTTCAATAGGTTCTACTAAGGGGTATATACTGTCATAATACTTCCTCTTAAGGGGTCGTGTGACATAATAGGAGTTATTATGACATGACATGTCCTCTTAAGGGGTCTTATGACATTATAGGACCTATTATGACATAATAGGTCATATTATGTGATAATCGATTCTATTATGTCATAATAGGTCCTACTAAGGGGTCTTAAGTCATAATAGGTCCTAGTAAGAGGTATAATGTCATAATAGGTCCCTTTGAGGGGTCTTATGACATAATAGGACCTATTATGACTTAATAGGTCATTTTATGTCATAATAGGACCTATTATGTCACAATGGGACCTATCATGACATGATAGGTTGTATTATGACATTATTGGTCCTATTACATCACAATTTATAAGATCTTCTAAAATCTAGAATCTGTATTATAACTCCTAGAGATCTGAAACCACTCTCAAACATCCTGCCAATATATACATGAAATATAACTTAAAGTATAAGAAAGAAAAAAGACAAAGGGAAATGTGACTTAAACTTAAATGTTATATTTCATGTATATATATAGTTTGTTTTTTAAAAAAATAAAAAAATAAAAAAATGTATATGTAGTTTATTTAAAAAAAAAAAATTAAAAAATTAAAAAAAATGGAAACGGGATCCCGTTTTGTTTTTGAAATAGGATCCCGTTTGAAATGGGATCCCGTTTGCTAAATGTGTTTTTAATTATTTTAAAAAATGAAACGGGATCTCGTTTCTAAAACTTTCAAACTTTGGTTTGGTTGTAGCTTTGGTTTTGGCTTGGGAAATGGCTTGGAGAGCCAACCCTTTGGCTTGGACCTGGTTTGACCTGTAACTTGAAGGCCAAATCAATCTTCATATAAAATAATGACTTCAAAAATATATCTGAACACCAAATTTTCAGATTTTTTTTAAACAATGAAAACCCATTATAGTAGAGACTGTCTGGATTCGAAATATGTAATTTTTTTTTAAAATGGATAAATATTTTTATTTTTAAAATAATTACTAATGAAAGAGGTCCATAAACTCGAAATAGCATGGTTTTTTAGTTTTTTAATAACTTTTTTGTCTCTCAGTTTTTTGAAAAAAAAATTATATGGCATCAAACTAGAGACAATTCTATACAAAAAAAAAATGTTTCAAGTTTAGGTCAAATTATGCTTGTTGTACACGAGTTTTTCAAAACAATGATTATGCCCAATAAAAAATTAACAAAAAAAAAATATGCAGCAAAAAATTACAAAAAAATATTCTCATCAAAAGTGAGTGAGTTATAGATCTTTTCCCAAAATGATTTATAAAAATAATTTCATTTAGGTCAAATTATGCTTGTCGTACATGGGCATGGTATGGTCCTGAAAAGTGACTTTTAAACAATAGGGTTTGGTAATGCCTATTCAAACTTCATTTTTAAGATCTAGGTATTAAAATAAATTACATATTTGGAAAGTAGACTTCGAGCACTACATTTCCTATTACTTAATTTTTTCAAGATTCATTCTTTAAGTGCCTCAAATATTTAGGTCAAACAGGACGAAGTTGAAAAAAATGGGAAAAAACTTCCAAAAAGTGGACACAACTTCTTGAAGGTACCCTTAATGAACCACCCGGTGAAGGGATTTACAAATACGACCTCTTAAATTCTACCCGGATAAGGGATCTCAATCTGCTGCAGCTGTTAGGAAACAACAGGGCAAATGATATGATCACAGCACTTCCTTGCTTGCTAGTATAGATCATTTTCAGCTCAACTCTACTACACACATGCAGACACTTCAATCTGGATCGACAACACACTCTTCTCAAAACCGCTGACACTAAAACCCTTCTCAAACTAGCCCTAAATAAATTTTACAGTTAGGGCGGCTACAAGCCCTAATTACATCAACAAGATTACATTTCAGATCATTACAACAAATTTCTAGACAATTTCCACTGTTGAATGATCACCACACATCGATTTGATAAGCAATCAAACCCTTGTCACATTCTGCTAAGCACTTTGTTGTTTCCCAAGAAATTCGATCCTTGTATGCGCTCAAACATCATCTTATCATTACACATGGATTTTGACACGTCGTCACTAAGTTATGAACATGATAAGATCCATCGCCAAACCATAAATCATTATCGGTCAAAGATTTGTCACCAATATTCATTCTTCTTCACAGAGTTCATGATAGTCAATCATAACTCACTCAATAAATCAAATCAGTTGATGCGGTTCCAATCACAAACTCATGTCAATGTCATAAACATATGTTTTAAACTGCAACACCTAACTCTTCACCGATTGTCCATACCAATCTCCTAATTATGGCTATGTTCTTGTTTACCCGTTAACCTTGTTGTCAACTAGTTTCACTAGTCCCACTAGTCCCACTATTGGTTAGGCTATACCGATAGGTCTAGATGACTTCGATGACTCAACAAACATGGTTGCTATCAATGACAACACAAGTAAAGTCATCGGACAACATAGCATCATCATCAAGCCAACAATCTCCATCTTGACATCATATCAGCTTTACTGGTCATCTTCTCACCATCAATTACGTCAACAATTCATCTCATCATCATCTCCATCAGTTATGCCAGCAATATGTCAATAGTTCTTATTTAATTAATAGTTGGATTAATATAATTTATTAATGTTTAAATTAATTTATCTTAGAGAATTGTTATTTATCTATTTGGTTAATTTACTGTTTAATTGATCATTTATTAATTATTTATTTTTGAGATTTATATTTATTTTATTGAGTTTAATTTATTGATTTATTGATTTAATGCTTTATTTATTATTTATTATTTATTATTTATTATTTATTATTTATTATTTATTATTTATTATTTATTATTTATTATTTATTATTTATTATTTATTATTTATTATTTATTATTTATTATTTATTATTTATTATTTATTATTTATTATTTATTATTTATTGTTTAATGTTTTATTAATGGTTTCTATTTATATAAGCTTTTGTTTATTTATTTATTGTTGGAATTTGATTTATTATTATCCCATTCATGTTTATATTACTACTTTATTATTAATTGTATAACTTGCTATATTATAAAGTTACCTATTGTCCTTTTTGATTGGTTGTTTTCTATGATGGTGAGTAAATATATCTTTTTATATTACCTACCTCGTATTCACACATGGTAGGTATAATATATAGTTTTATGGAATTTTCTGATTGGCCGGTGGATTTCTATAGTTTGAGTTTAATTTTTCTATTTAATAGATTTTTCTGTGTGTTGTCGTGGTGGTCATCTCTACGAAATTTTGGATTTGAAAGCTTGGGATTTTTGTTAAACTTGGATTTGGATTGCTGGAGTTTTGGATTGAAGATTGGGATTGGAGTTGTTGGATTGGTTTCTCTTCGTCAACTTGCTCTCGCCTTGGATTGTGATTTCCAGGTTCGAACTTTGCTTCTCTATGCAATTTATTTTTGAAAATATTGTTTGTTATGTGTTTGTGGAAAGATTGTTTGGGGAATGGAATTTGATGTTTAATGATTTCCTTTTTGGTTTTTGGGAAAAAATTATAAGTATTGATAAAGTATTATGGATATAGATTTGGGAATGGAGTGTTGTCGGGAATGCATAATCTGCACTTTCCCTCTTTGAATCTATGATTTACTCTTTCCTGAGATATTGTGGATTTTCTCCAAGATTTGGGATTGATATTTGTATCCTAATATTTTTTTCTGTATTACTTTGTGTCTTGTGTGCATTTGCAAGTTTGGATTTTATGTGGCATTACCAGGAGTTGTTTTTTGATGTTTAGTGAAGTTGCATTTTGTCATAGCCTATTATGTAGATGTCTTGTGTATGGTATGGGCATTATAATTCCTAAGAAATGTTTTATTGAACCTGTCTTTTCATTGTTGTATTTCCCTAAGTTGTGCGAATTTGGTGAAGTTTTGTGCACTTCTAAGTGCGGTTATGAATCCTCTTGGGTATGATCATAATATTTCTTCTAAGTGTTTCCTTTGTGCTATTTTTTCCTCATGCACCTTTTGCAATCTTTACCTATTCGTTTTGTAAGCCTATGTTCAAAAGTGGGCATTTCCATGACCTATTTCCCCCGTTTTTATTCAATTTTGCTCTCAGAACCTAAAATGCTAGAGGATGAACCCAAAACACCAAAGTATGGCACCAACCCTAAATTTATAGATAATTTTATGGGAACACTAAACTATCTCCCAGGAATGCTAGTTTGGGTTTTTGTTGCGCTATTCTGCTCGAAGTTGCCAGTTGTGATGATTTTGCCCAGTTTGGTCTCTTTTCCAAATCTTGTGTATTTACCAAAGGATTTTTATGATTGAATTGAGCTCCTTAGTGGTGTGTATTATTTAATATTGATCATTTCATGTTTATTTTATGCTCTGGTAAGAGGATTTGTCCCTTACCATTGCTCGGGGTTTGCATATATGTTGATTTGCTCCAGTGAGAGGAAGAATGCCTTGATGTCGAGGATGTTTATTGCCTCACTGTCAAGGATTTGAATTTGTGTTGGATTAGCCTTTGAATCATGTTTATGCTTTGGTTCATTATCTGCATTGCTTTGGTGAAGGCCCTTGCCTTGTATATGGTCATATGTATCCTATTATGCTTAGTATGTTCTCAATGATGTTATGACTATATTTATATAAGTTGTGATCCTTCATGATGTTTTTATGATGTTATTTGGATGTATATTCCACTCTAAGGCCTAGTAGAATGGTTAGGGAGAGTGGGCTTCCATGAATCTATCGAGGTCATCAGGCATGGACTGTTAGGATTCCTTGTGTAGTGGAGTTGGGGTCTAGATCGTTTGGATAGCTCATTGGAGGTTATCTCTAATGATCAAGTGATAGCATAATAAATTAATCATAGGTGGGTTGGGTCTAGTAGTAATTCATCTTAATAAGATAATAAATGTGTATGTGGTTTCCCATCTCATGGCTGGATTGCTAGTGCAACTAGAGTGAGGTGGCAAATCTAGTAATCGGATAAATCGAACTCCCTTGATTTCCTCAAAGGTTGAGATAGTTTTGTATGTGTATATAGTTCCCTATGTGTATCATGGATGTCAAGATAGAGTTCTAGGATATCCTTTGATAGCATGTGATGACACTCTTCCCTACATATAGATCCTACCTCCTTATGTCTTTCTTGATAGTATGCCTCTAGAATTTTATTGAGTTATGATTAGCCTTGTGATGTGATTTGATTCATTGTTCTTGGTTGTTGCATTGTGGTTGTCAAGTTGAGTCTCGTTGTTGTTAGGTGTCATCCTAGGTCTAGAGTGTGAGTTGGAATCCCATGTCATCTCCTAGCACGGGGGGTGGTTCCTATTTGTTTCCACATGGTCGGGTGGTTTGATTCCTTCTTCCATTGGGATGCTCTTTATTTGATGCTAGCGTGCATGGATATGGATTCTATGACTCTTCATTATACGGATGATCTATGGATTTGACTTCTATGTATTTGAGATAGAGATATTATGTCATGGTGAACTTGTAAATGTGAAGGAAGAATATGTACTTGTATCATGTATTCTTATGTAATAGGACTTGATGATGTAGAGCCTATGATCTTGTAATGAAATAAGATGATGTATTATCATATGATTCATGTTGTAGAAATGTTCATTATGTTAAGAATGAAATTCTATGATGGATTAGGGAATTGAATAATTATTTAAGTGCATTCTTGCTATATCATATGTTTCTTAATTGGTTTAATAACATAAGATCCTAATTGGAAGTAGATTTGTATTTTATGTTATAATCTTCCATATGTTGTAATCTTTATGAAATGTGTAATGGTTATCTTTAATGAAATAATCTAGTCTTATTTCTAGGAGAAGGATATATGTAGTTTCAAGATGCGATAGATAAATGATGGAATATTATGGGAATTAGGATCATTTGATTTGGTTATCTAAAATGAACCTAAATAGTTGATGGGATTATGATGATAGGCATTGAAAGTACATAATCTCATGATAGAAGGATAGTAATTGATTTGAGTAAGAATGTGACGCAGAGGTCCCGGTACCGGTATAGGATAGGTTCCCCTAATCCAAGAACACTCCAAGGACCCTATCAATCACACAACACTTTCAAGGGTTAGGTAATATCCGTTTGACAATTCCCACATCCCTTTCTTCCAAACAAAAGACTATCGGTACAAGATCTCTTTCATTGACCGGTACAAGATCTCTTTCATTGACCTATACAAGGTCTCTATGGTCAACAATGGTTTGGTCCCTTCTCCAATGCAAAAATGACTATTTAAGGTTTTATTTGAATTCCCCTAGGTCGGGGAGACCCCCTTCAATCATTGAATTCAATTTCCCTCTACCGGTTTGGGAAACTACTGCAACAAGGCCTACAAAACCTAGCAGCCCTGCCAGACCGGTTTTCCACACTTAAATCTTTATTTCTCCAAAAGACCAGACAATAAATTCTGGGTTTGAATACCCTTTTGGGAGTTACAAAAAATGTCCTAAGGGTTCTTACCGGTAGGGAACACTAGAATCCAAACCCTACTTTGGTTAAGAGATCGGTATAGCCCAATTAGGCCTATTTTACAAAGGAGTGTGTAGACACAGACCTTAACTCACAAAAACAACTCAAGGAATACTCGTAAGCCATTTCAAATACACCAATTCATAATTCTTAGGCCATGATCAGACCCTTTAACCCATGATGTGAGACTCGTTTGCTTACACTTGTCGGTGGCCACATGGAGTTGCCCACCTTAATGCATCAAACCCTCACCTCCAATTGGTCCTAACCTAAAAAAGGCCTTTAAAATACTAAAATAAATTGGCCATACTTGCATCCCCTCCACCTTCGTGAACCACCAATGAAGGATCAGCAAGGTAAGGCCATTTCTTTGCAAAACCCTAGACAAAACTGTCAAATCTAGAACACTTCCAGAAATTTGTCGATTTATTCCTTGTCTTGGAAAATTGGGAACTCAAACTTGATGCATCTAAAATTTTATTGGCTACTCTAACACATACCACTGGTTTCCTAATTCAAAAATGATCGTATAGTATGGTACACCATGTAGAATAACGGAACTGCAGGAAATTCTCAGAAATATATTACTTCAATGATGCCAAAAATTTTACAAAGTCATTCTCGCCCCCTTAATGATGATTGGGGATGACATTTTATACCTTCCTCAATGGTTATCAACCACCTTTTTAACTGAGGTGACTGTTGGAAGGAAGTTGCTATTTGCAACCAAAAGTTGCCATTAAAAGTTCTCAAGTTTGAGCAACTTTTGACATATGTTAAATCCGACTACCTAGAGGTGCTTCAACATGTGCTAAATCTTCCTAAGACATATCCAACACATAAAAACCTATAAAATAACTCAACCAAACACCCCTAGGCCCATATTCCCATAGTGGCTTATCAATTTGCCAAATCCATGTCATTGGGTAACAAGGTGGGGTTTATTACAAACAAATAAAACATCAAACAAACAAGACTACCCTATTACATATAATGAAAGGTCACATTCTCATGTGTGTCCTTCACATTCTCATGTATGTCCTTTATCATTTATTTATCTTATTCTCTTAGTCATGAGGTACTCCTGCACCATACTCCCGGGGTGAATGAATCTCAAGTCCACTTGAGATGAGGTCATGTAATGTACTGCCATGCTTCTTGATCTGACCTTCATCCAACCAAATGGCTTCAGAATCTATTTTTCCTTTCCATTTGACCAAGTATTGTTTGTACTCATTGTTCCTCATCTTCTTTACAATCTTGGTGTCCAACACTTTTTCAAGTTTAGGTGGTTCATGTTTGGGAAAATCTATATTTGCTGCTTCTTCTAGGACCTGTTGTGAGTTACCTGCATTAGAGTCACCTTTAAAAGGAGTTAGATCACAAACATTAAAAATAGGAGATATGCCAAGGTCTTATGGTAATTGAATTTCATAAGCATTGGTGCCAAACTTCTTCAATATTTGACATGGTCCTACTTTCCTTTGCATGAGATTAGTGTGTTTTCCCTTGGGTAACCTTTCCTTCTTCAAATTTTCCCAAACCAAATCTCCAACTAGAAATTGTACCTCTCTCATTTTTTGATCTGCATGTTCTTTGTATTTTTCTGATGACTTTTGAAGTTATATTTTGACCTGCTCATGAACTTCTTTTATGGCTTCAGCAAACCTCTCACCATTTGCACTTATGGGATATGTATGGGGTAGTTTTCTCAACTCCAATACCCCTGTAACCCATACACAATCTGATATGGTGACTTCCCTGTGCTTCTGTTTACAGTGTCATTGTAGGAAAACTCAACCTGAGGTAAGATTGAATCCCACTTTTCACCATGTTGTCTTGTAAGGCATCTCAGCAAATTCCCTAATGACTGGTTTACTACTTTTGTCTGCCCATCCATTTGTGGATGATACGCTGATGAGAAGGACAGATTGCTTCCAAGTTTCCTCCACATAGTTCTCCAAAAATGGCCAACAAATTTGACATCCTGGTTAGACATTATGCTCAATGGAAGTCCATGAATCCTTGCTACTTCTCTAAAATACAAATCTGCTATATAAGATGCATCACTAGTGGACTTACATGGAAAGAAATGTGCCATTTTACTAAACCTATCTACTATCACAAATACACTATCAACCCCCTTTTGGGTCCTAGGTAAACCCATTACAAATTCCATTGGCACACTCTCCCAAGGTCTTGAGGGAATGGGTAAGGGTTCGTAGAGACCAGCATTGGTACTTCTTCCTTTTTCCTTTTGGCAAATGGTGCATGTATCTACAAACTTTCTTACATCAACCTCCGATTTGGGCTAAAAGTAATGCCTTCTTACCAATTCAAGTGTCTTGTCCAAACCAAAATGACCTGCCATAGCTCCACTATGATTTTCCTTGATGATGTTAGTCCTCATTGAGCATTTTGGTATGCACAATTTCCCACCTTTTAAAAGAAGTCCATCTTGGATCAGAAAATCAGAAAACTCCACATGATACCTTTCACCAAATTCAGTACATGCCTTGTAAATCTCCTTAAATTCCTCATCTGCAGCATACATATGTTTCATTGCATCAATCCCAATGCTTTCTAATTGGATGTCAAATATGGTTAGCACTCTCGTACTCACTACATCAGCCACTTTGTTGGCTACCCCTTTCTTCTGTTTTATGGAAAAGGTATAGGCTTGTAGGGATTCTACCCACTTCATATGCCTATGGCTTAACTTTTCTTGGCTATTAATGAAACTCAAGGCTTCATTGTCAGTATTTACCAAAAATTCCTTTGGTAGCAGATAGTGTCTCCATTTTTTCAATGCATGAACTAGTGCATACATTTTTAGGTCATGAGAAGAATATTTTCTCTTTGCCTCATTGAGTTTTTCACTAAAGAATGCTATAGGTCTTCCTTCTTGGCTTATGACTGCTCCTATGGCCACATGACTAGCATCACATTCAATCTGAAACACTTTGTTAAAATTAGGTAAAACAAGTACCGGTTGTTGAGCTACCTTTTTCTTGAGAATTTCAAATGCCTCATCTGCCTCCTTTGTCCAAGAAAACCTGCACTTTTGACCACCTTTTATGGTTTCCAACATTGGGGCACATATCTGACTGAAACCTCTTATGAACTTTCTATAAAATGTGGCTAATTTATGGAAACTTCTAACTTCACCAATAGTCTTAAGAGTAGGCCAAGAAACAATTGCATTTACCTTATCCCGATCCATCTTCAAGTGACCTTTGGAGATCACAAATCCTAGGTAGATGAGCTCTTCCTGCATGAACAAACACTTCTCCATATTGATCATCAATTCCTCTTTACTCAACCTTTTCAAAACCATGTCTAGATGCCTCAAGTGTTCTTCCTATGTCCAGCTAAATACTATGATGTCATCCAAATACACTATTACAAACTTCCCTATGAATTCTTTCAAAACTTCATTCATTAGTCTCATGAATGTACTTGGGGCATTAGACAAACCAAATGGCATACCCTTCCAATCATACAACCCTTCATTTGTTTTGAAGGTTGTTTTCCACTCATCACCAGGCCTAATTCTAATTTAGTGGTATCCACTCTTTAAATCAATTTTAGAAAAATATTTTGCACCCCCCAAACAATCAAGCAAATCCTCTATCCTAGGCATTGGAAATCTATACCTTATGGTGATCTTGTTGGGAGCTCTTGAGTCAGTACAAAGCCTCCATGTTCTATCCTTTTTGGGTTCCAAAACTATCAGTACTGCACAAGGGCTGAGACTCTTTCCAATCAAATCAAAGTCTAGCAACTCTTGAATCTGCCTTGCCATCTCCTCATTTTGTTGTGGTGTGAGTTTGTATGTAGCCTTGTTAGGCAATGTAGCCCCTAGGATCAAGTCAATACAGTGACTGATCTTCCTCATTGGTGGCAAACTCCTTGGCATTCCATCTGCAACTATTCCTTGGTATCTTCCAATGATCTCCTTCACTTTTGGACTGAGATCCTTGTCCTTTCCTTCTGCCCTATCATCTGCAGCAGGCTTCCCCTTTGAGGTTGGTATTGGAAGTAATGCAAAGCATATTCCTTCTTCCATCTTTATCTCCTTGAGGAATGGTTTTCCCTCCCTCATCATCACTTTGGACTTAGTTTCTTTCTACTCTTCATTTTTTTCAGTCAGGGGCAGTAGCTCTATGACCTTGCCATTCTTTGTGATGGAATAGGTAATCCTAAATCCATCATGGTGTGTTTTGAGGTCATACTGCCATAGTCTTCCAAACAAGAGGTGACAAGCATCCATTTTAACAACATCAAACAAAATCTTATCTTTATAAGCTCCTATCTGGAATTCTACCCATGACTTCTCTTCTACAAGAGTTTTTTGCCCTTTTGTGAGCCAAGACACCTTATAGGGGTATGGATGGGGTATCCTCCTCAATTTCAACTTCTCTACCATTTCTATTGACACAAAATTCTCAGTAGACCCTGAGTCTACAAGAACTTTACATACCTTTCCTCCCGATTGGCAAGTGGTGCGGAAGATAGACTTCCTCTGAGGTGGCTCCATAGGTGTTAGTACCTTCAAGAGGGTTCTTCTCAACATTAGTGCATCTACAGTCTCTGGATAACCATATGAATCAATTTTACTACTACCTTGGTAATCTGATTCTTGGGTTAGATTGGCTCTCCTTTCTCCTTGGTAACTAGACCCCATCTTCTCCAGGCATCTGCTGGCAATGTGTCCCTCTTGGTTGTAGTTAAAACATTTTATTGGTCCTGCTCCTCTTCCTGATGATCCTCCTCTAAAATTTGGCCTTCTACCTCTTAAGTTGCCTTTGTTGTTGTTGTTGTCATTTCTTGAGGAGTCTTGACTGCTCTCTCCTTGGAATTCAAAATTTGATCATCTTCCTCTGAAGTTGCTCCTTCCTCTTGGTTGCTTACCCCTTCCTATACTGCTCTAATCTTGTCTTCTTTTGAGCTTATCCTCTACCTTAATTGCTAATTGATAGCATCTATGAACAATTTAAGGGCACAAGAGGTTCAACTCTTCTTGTGTGTTCCACCTTAGGTCGTTTAGATACCTTGCCACTCTTTCCCTTTCATCTTCAACCTTCTTAGACTTTATACTCTGTTTCTGAAATTCTTTAGTATAGGTACACACATCCATCTCTTTCTGTCTAAGATTCTGCCTTCTCTTGTGTAATTGGACTTCATAGTCCTCCGGTACATATAATCCCTTGATCTTTGTAATCATCTTCTTCCAAGAGGTGATCATTCCTCTTCCCTCTTTCACTCTTTCTCCTTACACAAAATTCTACCATGTCAGGGCTACTCCCTGCATTTTTGACTTGGCAATCTTCATCTTTTGGTTGTCAGCAATGTCTTCACATTAAAAGAAGTTGTTTAAGAACTCTATCTTGTCCATCACTCCATTGGCATCCATCTTCCCACTGAAAGTAGGAAGGTTTTATTTCTGGTCCATGGTTCTCCTCTCCACAGACTTCAAGGCATTGACCAAGTACCTATGCTCTGCAGGAACTTCCTCTTCTTCCTACCCTTGTGGGTTCTCCTCTTCTCCCACTTCCTTTGAGCCATTAGGTCCTCTCTCTAGCCTGCCTTCCAAGTTCTCAATCAATATTCTAAGTCGATCATTTTCTTCTCTGTTCTCTTGCACCATCTTGGCAAGTTCCAAGTTTTTCATCTTTGGAGGCATTCTTCTAGCCTCACCCTCTGATTCTTCTGTTGGAATGTACTATTCTTCTTCCCAAAAGGATTCCTCCTATGCTCTGATACCAAAATTGATGCAAAGGTCCCGATACCGGTATAGGATAGGTTCCCCTAATCCAAGAACACACCAAGGACCCTAGAAATCACACAACGCTTTCAGGGGTTAAGGAATATCTGTTTGACAAGTCTCACATCCATTTCATCCAAACAAAAGACTACCGGTACAAGGTCTCTATGGTCAATAATGATTTGGTCCCTTCTCCAATGCAACAATGGCTATTTAAGGTTTTATTTGAAGTTCCCTAGGTCAGGGATACCCCCTTCAATCATTGAATTCAGGTTCCCTCTACCGGTTTGGGTAACTCCTGCAACAAGGCCTACAAAACCTATTAGCCCTCCCATACCACTTTTCCACACTTAAATCTTTCTTTCTCCAAAAGACCAGACAAAAAATCTTGGATTTGGATACCCTTTTGGGAGTTACAAAACATATCCTAAGGGTTCATACTGGTAGGGAACATAAGAATCCAAACCCTACTTTGGTTAGGAGACTGATATAGCCCAATTAGGCCTATTTTACAAAGGAGTGTGTAGAAAGAGACCTTAACTCACCAAAAAAACTCAAGGAATACTCTTAATCCATTTAAAATACACCAATTCCTAAGTCTTATGCCATGATCAGACCCTTTAACCCCTGATGTGAGACCTGTTTGCTTACACTTCTTAGTGGCCACATGGAGTTGCCCACCTTAATGCACCAAACCCTCACCTCCAACTGGTCCTAACCTACAAAAGGCCTTTAAAATCCTAAAATACATTGGCCATACTTGCATCCCCTCCATCGTCATGAACCACGAATGAAGGATCAGCAGGGTAAGGCCATTTCTTTGCAAAACCCTAGACAAAACTGTCAAATATAGAACACTTCCAGAAATTAGCTGATTTCTTCCTTGTCTTGGCAAATTGGGACCTCAAACTTGATGCATCTAAAATTTTATTTGTCACTCTAACACATCCCACTGGTTTCATAATTCAAAAATGATCGTACAATACGATACACCGTGTAGAATAACGAAATTGTAGGAAATTCTCAGAAATATATTACTTCAATGATGCCAAAAAGTTTACAAAGTTATTCTCCCCCTTAATGATGATTGGGGATGACATTTTATACCTTCCTCAATGGTTATCAACCACCTTTTGAACCGAGGTGACTGTTGCAAGGAAGTTTCTATTTGCAACCAAAAGTTGCCATTAAAAGTTGTCAAGTTTGAGCAAATTTTGACATATGTTAAATCCGACTACCTAGAGGTGCTTCAACATGTCCTAAATCTTCCTAAGACATCTCCAAAACATAAACACCTAGAAAAATACTCAACTAAATACCCCTAGGCCCATATGCCCATGGTGGCTTATCAATTTCCCAAATCCATGTCATTGGGTAACAAGGTGGGGTTTATTACAAACAAATCAAACATCAAACAAGCACTACTACCCTATTACATATATTGAAAGCTCACATTCTCATGTGTGTCCTTTAGCCTTTATTGCTCTTATTATCTTAGTCATGAGGTTCTCCTGCACCAAAATGTAATTATTGTAATAGATGCTAATGATTTCATGTTATGGATGTGTTATTATGATGTTGCTAGTAAGTAGTGATGTTAAGATACCCTAGGGAAAGAATGAATGAACATATATTTATGGTTAGGATGTTAATTCTTCTTGCGTTAAATGTTGTAATTATTTATGGTTACGTTCATGATGTTTTGTGCATTTTTATGGAGTTAATCTATGTACAAAGTAATGATAGTGTTGGTGACTTGGATGGGCCAAACAAATTTATACCAGAGATTCTAAGATAGAATTAACAAAATACTTCAAATCTCTTTTTCAGAAAAAAACCCAAGAAAATTTATTTTGAAAACAACAAAACACTAGAATTCAGAAGAAAACATGAGACTTTTCAACGTGTTGGTTTCCCCAGCGGAGTCGCCAAAAACTGTTTGTTGAAAATTTTGTACACCTAGGGGATGTGCAAAATTGTGGTTTCAGCCATAGTGTGTGAGTATGATACTCTCCTAATTTATGGAAGGCTCCCCCTATCTACAAACTAAGCTAATCCAATATGGGAGGGACAACTGTTTTTCTTCTTCTTTCAATAAAAACTATACTCTTTTCTCTTCACAAAAAACTAATAGCAATTGAAAATAAATAATAACAAATATAGAAATGAGACTTTTTTGTAGGATTTTTGGAAAATAAAGGGAAGCAAAGTTTCCATGAAGGCACAAAGACCTCTATCACTTCCCCGAGATGGGAAAATAGAAATAAAGTTCAAAGTCTTCAACTATCTATTCTCGTATCAACCTTTTTAGATGATTTTTTGCTAACCAAGCACAGTCTGTAGAAACTCAAAGTCTAACTACATGATGCACTTCACCTTACATGCACAAGTCTTAAAAATAGAAGCAGCACAAAGTCTACAAGCTATCCTCCCACTTGAGATTTCCACACTAGCTTCAAATATGATAAGAAGCTCAAAGTCTGCAAGACCAAATCTGAAAACCAAACATATAACTCTAAATGTAATCAGCAGCTCAAAGTCTGCAACATTGAATTTAAATCCCTCTTGAACAATAGAATAAAAGTCACAATCAACTCCAAAAAATGTCATCACATAACAACTTGAATTGGCACAAATTCTCAACACAACTTGCCTCTTTTATTGAAAGCAATCTAATTTACATCTAAGCTCAAAGTCTTAGAGTGCACATACAAACTGGCAAAATTTTGTTGCATTGCCAAAAGATCAAAATTACAATAGATCCCCTCAAGTATTTATAGGAGAGAAGGCTTGAGAAAAAGGTGGGAGGATCCCAAATAACTTGAGAAATTCTCTCAACCAGCATGACTTATTCCAACTACAGTCCTAATTCAACTCAACTTATAGTTGCTTTACATATAATTACATTTTACAAAATGCAAGTAAAAGTGACACTTGCAATTACAATTTTGACATTACATGTAACTTGTCCAAACAAAATTACAAATGCATAATTAATCTAAGTGTCGAAAAACATGACTCCAACTACAACATCCTTTGTCTATGATGATCTTCATGTCGCTTTAGGATGCAAGAACTTGAAGTATTCTGGATTGGTGAAGACATCTTGAACTGGAACGAGAATTTGCATCCTTAATGATCTTTGTGTCCTTGGCCAACGAACTTCAACCTTATCTTCTTGCTTGGGGTAGTACTGGATTTTCAGGAGGGAAGTTCTTTGCAAGGCTAAAGTAAGAAACCTATCTCTGTCTTGAAAGCATTATATGCTCTCAACCATGAATTATTGTTGTATCTCTTCTCTGTATCATCCTCCAATCTTGAAATTTGCTTACAAAATAAGGCCCATGCCTTAATCCATTGATTCGGTAGATCATGTGTGCAAACAAGACTGACAAGGGAAGGGATAAATTGATGCAAAAATGGGCTCACAAGTGAATTTCAGGTTCTGGAAGTTGCATTACATGTGTGGAAAAACAAGAGCATTAACTTGCAATTGTGGAGAACAAACATGCAACTTCATATGTGTAATGGGTAACTACAAGTTTGCACTTGTAATTGGACCTTTAAAACTCATTTTCAAGTGTTTTTTGAGTGCATTTTGGACCAATTTCGGGTTTTGGAAGGCTGACTACAAGTGAAGACACAACTACAATCGGGTTTTAAAATTTTGACTGCAAGTAGACTTTAAATGGGAAAAATAAATGAAGGTGAAATGAACGGATGAAATGGTGAGAAAGAGATTTTGACATGAAGGAGAAGATAGAAAATTTGGATGACCATGTACATGTATGGGAAGGAATATTTTTAGCTTGACAACTTGGAAAAAGGGAAAAACTTCAACTTGTAATCAGATTTGTAAAACCCGAAATCAAATGAATGGGAAAAATTATGCAAATTTACAAATTGCATTCAAAGAACTTATCCATTGGGAAGAACAAATAAAAACTAGAATTTAAACAAGATCAATGCAACCTCTTTCACGTCCAAAATCCAAGGCTCAAAAACCGACATGAATGTAGGACACATTTAGTAGAAAATGTTTGAAGAAAATGTGTTCTTTTTGAATGAAAACACCAAGTATTAAGTGCCAAACACTACGATTTGAATGTAATGCAAAACGTGTCCAAAACGGATTCAAAAACATCTTCAACAACATCTTCAAAAACGCCTTCAAAAATGCAAAATGTGTTTGCGAAAACTATTTTTGGTGAAAAATATGGCGACCAACATTGATTCCCAATAATTTTGCATAATGTTGGATGGATTTTGGGGAAGAAAGCCTCAAAAAATGGATTTGTGGGAGCAAATGTGCATGTCAGGTTCTTCATTTGCAAATACAAGTAACAAATACCTTCAAAAAAGATGCAATCAGATTTTAGAAACCTCATTGGAAGCTTTAATTACTTCACTTTTCTCTTCCTTGGACAAATTCGGGTTTTAGGGAAGAAAGAACAAAAGACATGTCAAAATAACTTGCAATAGGGAAATAAAATCCCCTTTACAAGTTTAAAATGGCTTTGACAAAAAGACTTGTAATAGGGAAATAAAATCCCTTTTACAAGTTTAAAAGACTAAAACAACTAAAAGGACATAAAACATGTAATGGGGAAATAAAATCCCTATTACATCTAAAAATCACTTAAGTAGGAACTTTTAAAAGAAAATACAAGTTCTTATAATTTTAAATTCACTTGTAATTTGTCCAAAAAGTTCCTACAACTTAAAAGCCATAACAAGAAAGGGGGAAATAAAAAGTAAGTTACAAGTGACAAATTTAAAATAAAGTGCACTTGTAAAATTTCCCTACAACACTAAAATGAGAGAAAATTAAAACTTGCAATCAAAGAAAAAAATTCCACCTGCAGTTAGCAAGAAAAAACCTGAAATTGAAGAAAAAACATAGCAAACAAACTTGAGACGCAATGAAATTTGAATTTCGTGAATCGAGGGTGGACCGAAGATCAGTCTAGTTCAACAAGGAGAAAAAAATTTGTCTCGATAAGCGTTCCTTAAGAGAACTCTTCAACCTGTTGTGACTACTCTGAAACCCAAAATTGCATAGAAAGCTAGGAAAATGAAGGCCAAAACTCACCAAAACTTGGAAAATGGTGGCAAAGACACCCCCCAATGATTTGACACTAACAAATGTGAGTTTTGTACCTCGTAAAATGTGCCTTGGAGACAGAAATGACACATTTTAAGAAAAAATTTGTAGGGTTGTCACATTTTTTAAAATTCAAAAATGAGGACAACAGCTAGCTCTGACTGGGGAACTTCCTTTGATTGTTGGAATGATTGAAGGGAGTAGAATCCATAACTCTAAGTGCTTTAGTATCCATTGGGATACAGAGTCAAGCAACAAAGACACGGACGACAAGAAGGATGATATGATTGATGCAAAGCAACTACTTAAAACAAGACGCTAACTTGTGCAACTACACTTATTTTAGAACTTGTGATTTCTTTTAAAAGTTCCTACTTGAGTTGTTTATCACATTTGAAGCTAGCGTAGAAATCTCAAGTAAGGAGATAACTTGCACTAGACTTTGTGCTACTTTTATTTTTAAGACTTGTGCATGTAAGGTGAAGTGCATCATATAGACAGACTTTGACTTGTTGTGTGTTGTACATTGTTATCATTTTGAGAAGGTTAATAGGACAGTAGAAATGTTGAAGATTTTGTCCTTTCATTTATGTTTCCTATCCCAGGGAAGTGACAGAGGTCTTTGTGCTTTCATGGAAACTTTGCTTCCCTTTTGTCCCAAAAATCCTACAAAAATATCTCATTTTTGTATTTGTTGTTATTTATTTCCAATTGAAATTACTTTTATGTGAAGAGGAAAGAGTATAGTTTTTCTTGAAAGAAGAAGAAAGATTGTTGTTCCACCCATGTTAGATTAGTTTAGCTTGTAGATAGGGGGAGCCTTCCCTAAATTAGGAGAGTATCATACTCACACACTATGGTTGAAACCACAATTTTGCACATCCCCCAGGTGTACAAAATTTTCAACCAACAGATAGTTTACTATGTTGCATTGTAGATGATTTAAAAAAACAAATCTCTATTCGTTAATTAGTTTAGTTATTTTCTCTATGGTATTTTGGAAAGCATTACATAATCTATCATTTGCATCTTCCATAGCTGATAGTCTTGGTCGTTAAACTTCTTAACCTTTAGCTTGCCTTCTTCAGGTATTGCTTCCACTAAAATCTAAAAAACCCTACCAAATGACTGAAAGATATACGACTTTGATACTAGTTGTTAGGGTTTTAAGGTAGATCAGAACAATAAACAATATTAAATATAATGCAGCATAAGAAAGAAAAAATAACAAAACACAATAACACATAGATTTAACGTAGTTCACCCAATGTGGACTACATCCACTAGAGAAATAGTCATCCACTTCTTTTCTATTATCCAATGAAGAGCAAATTATAATATGGTATCTTTTACATTATGCAACCACTTATTTATAAGCCATTTTAGTGGTTTAAAAAGGTCGGCTTACATACCACAACCCTAGCCAACTCCTTTATGATATAGTGGGCAATTTTTGGTTCGGCACTACCACCCTACACTTCCCCATTAAATAATTAGGGGGGGAAATGCAACTAACAAAGTTACCAAAATTTAAGCCTAGCAACATGATCACTCACCACATACCAATACCTCAAACCATCGAATGCCCTTGGACTTCTCTAAACACAACATGACTAGATTGGGATACAACTTTTTTTTGCCCCATTTTTATGCCATGTTTTAACATATGGTTGAGGTCACCCCTTAGGGAGATAAAATCCCCAAGCATGCCTCCTGATTCTAAAAAGGTTAGTGGTAGACTTTTTTTATCCCTAAGACTGCTCTAAACATGTGGGGCACAAACATACACATAAGCTAGCACACTTTAGGATCCAGTCTAAAATAAATAAACAAAAAAAAATGTGATTCTCATGATCTCCAAGATCACTCAAGTGCAAAGAGAGAACATACATATAAACACTTCCAAATACACAAAAAAAAGCTTATTAACTTGTTGGAGTTAATATTTTTTAATCATAACTTAAGTTTAACTTTAGGCAAATTATTATTATGTAGTAGGTAAACTTTATTATTATTTTACGTTTTTCTACATTAATATTTGTGTCTGGTGGTTCAGTTCTACCTACCCTTGCATCTCATTGGTGCTCTCATATCTACTCTTTCCTTTATAAGCAGAGCTCGTGTACATAATTATTCATCTCAATGTCATCTATATTTCTGGTGAAATATTTTATTCTCTTCTTAGGAGTGTTATATTATTTTTTGTGGTCTTGGACTAAAGTTAATACTTCAACATAACCTTCTAAAATAATTTTAGTGCCTCAATAATATAGATTGGAAATGCAAATGGGAGATTGTGGTCAAATTCCAAATAGAGGCAATATTTGAATTTATTTTCCTATTTGATGGAGGTGGGAATCAAAAAAGAGATTTTATGAAGGAGAGAGAGATGGCCCCATACAAAGTAAAACTAAAAAGTGGCATGTCTTTAGTGGACTTACGGATGGTGAGGAGAATAATTATTGGAAGAATGTGCAATCTTGCACATATGAAGGGAGAGGACATATGGTAGATGATGGTAGTTTGGGAATTGAAAGAATATTTAATTAGAAAAAAAGCTAATGTATATTTAGAGCATACAAGGTAGAATGGTAAAGGTTTCCCTTCTTGCAATTTGGCTAGCCTCAAGAGTCTTTGTTAATTGATTGAGAGGTTTGCTAGAATCCTCAATAAGAGAGCACTTTTATCGGTCTATTCAAGGGGTTACAATGGGTACTAAGGAATAATTCAACTTTAATAGGGGTTTAGTGAAAATTGTTACTATTAGCTAGCATAAACTTCTTACGTCATTTTTAAATATCTAATTATCTTCATTTTCAAAACTATTTGACTTTATATGAGTGGATATTTACAGTAAACTATTTTTAAAAGTGAAAAGGACTAACATATCCATTAAAATTAGAAATCACTTATGCAAATTTGAAAGGTTGTTCATTAGAATCCCTCCACTTTTTAAGTAATTAAAATACAAAATTATGGGATAGTGATAAATAAGTTGAAACTTTTAGAATTATAATTTCTAGAAGTAAAGAAATTAGCTTAAATGCGTGTCAAATATGACTGAAATTGAAAACTAAAATAAAATCTAATCTACCATCAATGTAAAGAGTATACAAAGAGAAACGGGGAAGAAAGGAATAAGGAGAGAAAAATATAAAAACCTATTACTAATCTTACCAAACAAACTCTTGTTGAACAATTGCTACAAACCCAACATTATATGGTGCGATCTTAAAAGGAAAGTATTGTGCATGATTTTTGGCACATTAGAGCATGCAAAAATTTGTTTAGTCAACAACCCAAATAACCCTATCATTAGTGGGGTATTAGTGGTTTAAAATGTGGTGAGCGTTATCAACATTAATAAAATAAATGCATAGAGTTGAATGAAAAGAAAGTAGATTTAGATCTTTGAAAATGCCATTGAATGAATGAAATGGAGAAAAATAATGAATTTTATTCAATACTCTCAAGGTGCCCAAACCCCAACAATATTTACAATAAGATACAATAAGATAGAAAAAAATATTTATAGGAGATTGGGATGCGAAAGCAAATATTCCCTCCCTCTAAAACATCACAAGATGACAAAAGTAAATCAAATGTGAAGGATCATTAGTTATTTCCTTCATATTCTTTTCCTTCCTTCAAGTAACTTCATCTTGTTTATCCTCCCTTAATTCATTGACCATAGCTAAATGTATTTGAAATGATCAAAATCATCTCCTTTCTCAAGCATGGATTGAAATGATAATAATTGTGTGCGATCAAAAATGAGATACAACGCAAAATATCTTGCAAATATCAATGCATGCATCAAGTGTTGTATTTACACCTTAATTTTGAACTAGTTTAGTTTGTAAATTTCATTCTATGGCACATATTCAAAAAATAAAATCAACAAACTTTTTAATAAGATCTTGAATTTTCATGATTGATACCATTACTCTAAGAGCATATTCTATAAGAATGTATAAGGATTGTATGTTTCTATATTACCATCGGATTTGGTGGATATCATTATTCTTAGTGGTGGTCATAGAAGACCTTGAGATAATTCTCTTAAGTGAACCTCGTCTACTTTTCTTGCATACACTAACCAAAAGCTAAAACAAATTTCTCATATTCAGTAGTAGAATTGCTATATTTTAAGCTAATTGAGCCTCTAAATGAGTTTAAGTATAATTTTGTCTTCACTTAATTCCCTATTCCATGTGATTTTTCTCATAGAAAACTTACTTGAGAATCAACTTATAAAGTTGCAAGTACACAATCTTGACTTGTATTTATAAGAAAAGAACTTGAGAAACTTTATGTAGGGATGAAATCATCAACATTTTACCCATAACTTTTTCATATAGGATCTAAATTAGGAAAACAAGATATCATCAAAAAGCTTATTCTGGTGTCAATATGATTTTGCAAGTGCTTTGATTGGATTCTACACCAATTTTTCAAACCAAAACTCCAAATTAATCCTTCTTTTTTGCACTTCTAAGGTCATATCTTGCACATCCGAACTTCATATTTTGAAAACCAGATATTGTCAGCAAGCTTCCAACGTCCTCTAGTTAGATCTATTGCTATTTTTTGCAAATTGTTCTTTGGGTACATTTTATTTATTTATTTGTGTTTTTGCTATCTAGTTAATAAATAGGATGTTTTTGCAATTGAGATGGATCTATTTGTTGGAGGTTGCTCTCATTGATGTGGTTTACATATGTTGAGATTGTAGTCACATAAATCTGTCCACTTAATTAAATAAATATTTAGTATTTACTTGATTATTTAACCATCAATCAATAATTAATTAAATTAATATATTTAATTAATTCATATTAACCCTCTTCTTCTATTAATTAAATAAATTATTCAATTTATTTGATTTAATTCACTTAACCAAATTTAGACCATTAATTAAATAAATAAATAAATCATATTTATTTAATTAAATCTTCTCTCACATTTAAATAAATTAATATTTATTTAAATTCCCCCAAAATCCCACCTCTCACATTTAAATAAATTAACATTTATTTAAATCACCTTTATCCTCCACCCACTTGTATTTTCCTACAAATGCAAGTTGCACAACTATTTTAAATAAATCATTTATTTAAATCACCTTTATCCTCCACCCACTTGTATTTTCCTACAAATGCAAGTTGCACAACTATTTTAAAATCCTATTTATCTTCACCCACTTGAAACCTTTAATGGTTTCCCTTAAAGTCTTCAAACTTAATGGCTTCTTTCTAGAGTCTTCTCAAGCCTTTAATGGTTTTCCCTTAAAGTTTTCAAATTTAATGGCTTCCTTCTAGAGTCTTCTCAAACCTTTAATGGTTTCCCTTAAAATCTTCAAACTTAATGGCTTCTTTCTAGAGTCTTCTCAAGCCTTTAATGGTTTTCCCTTAAAGTCTTCAAATTTAATGGCTTCCTTCTAGAGTCTTCTCAAACCTTTAATGGTTTCCCTTAAAGTCTTCAAGCATTTAATGCTTTATCTTCCTTTTTCTCATCTAAATAAATTAATATTTATTTGAATATTTATCCAAAAGCAAATTACACCATTTAATTGAAATAAATGATTTTATTTTAATTGAAAATCCCAAAATTCCTTCCACTTGCATTCTCCTACAAAACCCACTTGCAATCCTAAGCCCCTTCTAGATTCTTATAACCCCTTCTTAATTAGCCTAATCCATCCCCTAAATATTGTCACATTCCTAAGCAACTTGGAGTCACTTCTCAAAGCCCTCAAAGTCTTTGAAAGGCATTTAAGGCTTTAAGTCTTCAAATGGTTAACCTCTAAATTCTTCCAAACCATTAAAGACACTTACATAACCATTTATGGTTAACTCGCCTTCTACCTTTGGTTAGAGACTTTCCTCTAACTTAACCATCCTTTTGACTCATGGGTTTCTTCAAAGCATTCATTTCTTTGACTAGGGTAGCCATCATGTCCCCTCATGCATTTAATGCTTCTTATCTCTCCTCTCAAGCCTCCTCATGGTGACACTTGTCAACATGGGATTGGGTTGAAAGTCTCACATGGATTGAATATCTTTCAATCCTAACCCTTGTTAAGATTGCTCAATCTTAACCCTTCATTTCCCCATTTCTTTTATAAATAGAACCCTTCTCCTCAAGCAAAGGAGGAAGCATTAGAGTATTGTTGCTATACTGGTATTAGCATAGAGCTTTTTCATAGCATCACTATCTACACTTGCATAGCATTTGCTTATCATATTCAACCATCTTGAATCTCCATATGGCATCCCTGGCTAGTGCTAAAAGCTGAGAGCTACACTCATTTGGGACTTGGAGAGGGGAGAAACAAGGGAGAAGCATCAAAAGGCATCATGGAAGCATCTTAGGGAGGCTCTTCTCCTTTCTTTTATTTTGTTAAACTTATTTCATGCTTTTTGAAATCTCTTTTGATATGTTTGGAATGTTTTTTAGTTCTTTGTTTTGTTTTTATGGTTGAAACTAACTTATTAACATTGAACTTTGTTTTTGCCTTGTCCCCATTTCCATGACATCAAAGATTATTAGGGTTTGATATTTTTATTTGAGGAAGTATCATGGGTTTTTTTGTTCATCCTTTTGTTATCAACCTAGCAAAGGGCAATTATGAGTCTTGGCAAAAGGGCATCTTGACAAATCTTCAATGGCTTAATTTTTTTCCCTATCTATATGGACTCGTTCCTCAACTATACTCAATGAGGGATAAGTATGCTTGGAGGACCATTAATGATCATGTTGCAGAAGTGACCGGTTCTAGTGTTGATCTTGGCACTATGTGTGCTTTGATGGATATTGAATGTTTTTGCACACTTTGGACTCACATTTGCGAGATCTATGGAGACCCTCATGTCTCTCCATTTCCAGGAGATCTTTTAGTAGATTGTGTTATTCCCCTTGCACATGTAGATTGCATACCTTATGATTATGGTACTTTTGAGATGCTTGATTATATCACAAGTCTTTCATGTTTTGATGGATCCAAGTCTTGTATCTCAAATATCACTCCTCATATTGAGACAACATCTTTGTCTTCATCATCTTTTGTTGTTCTTGATCATATTGGTATTGGCTCATGCATAGCCCCTATTGATTCAGTTCAACAGGTTGATTGTTTCCTTCTAGTTTCAGCTTTATAGGATGACTTCTTGCCAAATATTGTGGGGCTATTTGTCGTGTCATACATTGTAGATATTGGGGACATATTTGAGGATCTTCACTTCATCTTGGATGGCAATTTAAGCATTCCTGTCATCCCATTTTCAATGCCTTCAGAGGTTATTCGTAAGGTATTTTCACAGTTGTTTGAATTTTCTTCAATTGATTTGGCATATCATAATTTAGAATTGTGGACGGTTGAGCAATCTTCCATGGAACACATTCAGAGACTATTCCTTCCATCTTCCTTCATGGAGTTGCTCCAACCTTGACGAGTGGATTTGTTTCTTCCTAAGGAGAGACATGTGGTTTGCCACTCTTGGATCATCTTTAGCATTCATCTTCAACATTAGACCCTCTCTCTCATGGGGGATACATCATCTCTTCTTGTCTCTCTTATGTGGGGAATCATTACTATAGTTTTGTGAAATAAATTGTCCTTGGGGGATCTATCTGAGGCCTTCCTTCCTTCTTTTCCTTTTTTAGCAGTTCATGTTTTTTTCATGCATTGTGTCGCTCACTTTTGGAGAGGGGTTTTTTTTCCCACATGGTTTTTCTCCTTTTCACTGCTTAGAGAGACTTTATTGGTTTGTACATGGCTACCTAATAAGGCCTTTAGTTGTCGGGACCCATTTCTGCCTTCAAGCATTTGGAAAAAAATTTAATCACCCTAAGTTTCACTTAAGGGGGGGTGTTACAACATATTTAGTTGTTAGTTGCTTTTTAACAACTAATTATGTTTTTTTGCTATTTTGCTTAAGTTCACTTAGGAGTGCTTGCTTCTAATGTAGCTTTTGTGCATTTAGTTTAGCTAGAGTTGAGCTTTATTTAGCTCCTCATGATTGCACTTTAGTTCTCCTTAATTTAGCTATGTGCTTTATTTATAAGCACCCCATTGTACTATTGTAATTCATTTTGTATTCTTTTCTCTTGTGGAAAGTGTTTTGTTTGTCATTTGATCTTGTAGGCTCCTATAGCAACATTCAACATGGTATCAGAGCTCAATACAATCATGACTTATAGAAATTTGATCCATCTTTACTTTGAGAGACGCATTAATGCATGCCCTTGTAACAAGCCCTAATAATTTTTTATTTCTAAATCAAAATGCTTAAGGTGTGTTGGTGATTTAAGTTGTAAGTCTCCAATCCTTAAGGTTGGATAGTCTCCCGAGTGTTAGGGGTGTCTAACTTGGTAATAATACCACAAAACTCATGTACAAGTTGGGAAATTGAGGACCAATTACCAAGGTGGGTAGGAACTACTCCACTTATAGTTCTATAAGAGAAAGAAAGGTTCCCCTAAGGTCCTTGAATTATATGATATTATTGGCACTAAATAGCTAGGTATTTCCATAAACCATACTCATTGTATAGTGTAACTCACTCTGGTTGTCATAGTGTACCTAAGTTCTGGTTTAGAAATGAAAGATATGCACCTCTATATAGCGGGTTTATCATGTAAAATGTTTAGAATAAAAGTAAACAATCCTTATTTTTGTTATGCACTCATGCATGGAAGCATAGACAAACTAATACAACATAATTGAAAGAAGGTGGTTATGATTGAATTGGTTTAATGTGTCGGGGTGATGAAAAGAGTAGTCGATAGTAGACTAGTGTCAATTCTAATAGGGTAGCAAGTTCATGGATTCATTCAAAATGTGTAATGATCAAGATCTCAATTTCATCTTCGTGAAGGTTTCACTATATATTGTATCCCTTAGAATGCATAAGTAAACCATGTTCTACCCATGCATTCAAAGAAATAACAAACCTGTAAAATATTAAATGAGTTTAATTAACAATCCATGGAAAAACTTGAACATTTCTTTCATTATTGTGAAAATATAACATACCAAAACTTTGCAAAGTTTTTTTATAGTCATATGACTAGCCAACTAATTACATAGACATCTAGAAATAAAGAAATTTCAAATGGAGACGCTCAATCAAGGTTGATTCCATACTTTAAACATATTCATAAGAGATTGCAATAAGTTCATTATTGATTTGGAATGAACCCTTATAGTCATATGACTAGCCAACTAATCACATATACATCTAGAAATGAACAAATCTCTAATGGAGACACTCAATCAAAGTTGATTTAATGCTTTAAACTAATTAATTAAGATTACAATAAGTTCATTACATATTTGAAAAGAACCCAAATCATGAAAAATACATGTTGATCCTAAAAATTGCTCCTTGGAAAGGTAACAAAATCTTATGGGAAGCTTAGCAAATGGGGGACCTAGACTTGTGACTTACTAAGCAACCTCCAGGATTTTTTAAGCTAACTCTTCTTTTCTTTTAATTTTTTGAGGAAAAAGGGAAGAAGGAATTCAGAACAACATCTAATACTAAGATAGTTCACCACAACATCTTGGTAGCAAGCATCACTATAGGATAGCAAATCTATGATATTTCAAAATAAGTACAAAACATTGTTAGCCCTTCATTCGCTGAGAGAACAAAAAGTTTAAGGTTCACAAACACATAAACTAAATATTCAAATCTTTCAATGGAGACATCTACTAAAACTTGCTAAAACACACATCATTTATTTGTTCATGAATACTAAAAGATGATTTGATCAAATTGACATGATACAATAACAAAATCTCTATCACAAGTAATCACAAGAATTAAACAAACATAATTCGATTACTCTTACTATTAAAATCAGAATCATAACATTCAACATCAAGATAAAATAAAAAGGTTATTTGAGCACAATCTATTTATGTATCTTAATCAAATAGAAGTCTGCGCATATATAAAACTACTAGAGTAAAACTTCGAGATCATATTCCCTAAAAGAAACATGGCCTGCCCTATATAAGCTCCCAAAACCAACTATCTAGGAAGAAACAAAAATCAACTACCCCCACATGCCTTTAGCATGTCTTTAGCCCTCATGATGGTTACTGTAATTGTCTAGCCTCCAACTTGATCACAGCCATTATTCCTTTGTGTCCACATGTCAAAGATTTTTGATGTCACCACTCCTTTCTGTTGCATTGGCTCATGATGTCCATTCCTTCCATAACCCTGTACTGTCTATATTTTCTCGATCAGCATGACAAGTGTAATTCCTTGGAAAAGATGCAGGTTATGTCCCCACTCGGACATTCCAAACACATGGCAACCAGGCATGGATTACAAAATGATCTTTCTTTCGAGGTTTCTAGAAATCCTGCGGGAAAGACAAGCGGTTGTTGAAATAGATTTGTAAAGTTGATGGGCCCTCCCTTTTGGATTCGGATGGAAGACTTGACACCCGGTGGCATAGCGGAGCTTTTGAGAACACAGTAAAAAGGCCCCTATGCGAAATCCCACAGCAACTCCACGTAGTGCCCTTCAGCTTCGTCGAGAATTTAAAAGCTCGTGAAAATGGCCGTAAGAAACAACGGTTAGAAAACCAAAAATAATGCAACCCGCGTAAATTCATTTACAATACCACAAAAAAAAGTTTATTCCCTTTACTAGAGTTGAAACCATGATTGTCTTGAAGTATCATGTTTGAATTCTAGGAGGAATTTGGAACCTTAAATGCAACCAAAGACTGACACGCACCAAACCTTAGGACGAAACAAGAAATTGGAAATATGCCAGTAGGCATCATCCTTCGAGGCAAACTAAATACTTCCAAGTTTATTCTAAAATTTGCTTAGGTACTGCAAGGGTCAATAGCAAAAAGGAAACCAAGACTAGAAAGTGAGATCCCAAGTTCCATTCAAGGCTTGAAGTTTGAAAAGAATAGAGAAATAACAAGTGAAGCATTTCCTTTATTATTATGAAAAGACATCATGTCAAAGCTTTGCAAGGTTTTGGCTAAAAAGATCATATATACATCTATAACTAAACAAAATATCAATAAAGACAATCAAGTTTGATTTTGCACTTTGACCTCGTTCTTCAAAGATTACGATAAAGATCATAACAAATTTAGAACAAACCCAAACCATAAAAATACACAAAAAAAAGTCATTTCCCTTCATTGAAGTCGAGCTCCAGGGTGGACAAAGGACTTAGAACCTATAGTTCCAAGATCTCAGTAGTGTATGAAGTTTGCTTGGGTATTGCAGGGGTCTAGTGTGGGAAGGAAACCAAGACTAGAATGTGATATTGCAAGTTCCATTTAGGACACCAAGTCCAAAAGGAATGGACAGATAAAAAATCTCAAGTGCATATTATGGGAGGAAGTGGGAACTAAAATATGGAGGAAAACGTGGACTTGGAACGCAAGAGTCTTGACATCCATGAGGATGTGAAGGATGAGGGTCAAGTGAGGAACAAATAGAGGAGGGAAATGGGGAACAAGAAACAAAAGTATCATGCTTTTTGTTTGGGACTTGAGGTCTGAAAGGGAAACAAGAAGCACTTTTGAGGGTAGGAAGAATGTGGAAAGAGGAACTTAAGAAAAACAAGGAACTAAAGATAAGTTCCAGAGTTCATGAAAACACTAAAAAACCAAAAAGCCTAAAAAATACCCACCAAACTTAGAATATATTAGCACTTAAAAGATTAGCGGCACCTAATGCCCCATCAAGAACTCTCTATAGTTTTGGAACCAAATTTAATTTTCAGCCAAACTCTAAATGTTTTCTAGTTTTAGGCCATAATATCACCCCTAGTCTTCTTTTGAAGGGATTGAGGGACATGAAACCCCAATAGACCAAAAAGCATTTCTTCTAATATGTCAAGAAGGGAAGCATTGATATACCATCTTGACACCCTAACAAAATCACCTAAAAACCCCTCATTGTTGGACTTCTATCAAAGATCCCACGTCAAACATCCTCATTCAACTTGGGATAGGAGTAAGGAACACTCTTAAAAGTTCAAAGATCAAACACTTTAGATAGCCCAAAAAACATTTCTACTAATATGTCAAGAAGGGAAGCGTTGATATGCCACCTCGGTACCATAACAAAATCACCTAAAAACCCCTCATTGTTGAACTTCTATCAAAGATCCCACATCAAACACCCTCATTCAGCTTGAGATAGGAGTCTGGAACACTCTAAAAATTTAAAGATCAAACACTTAGACAATTTTGAGAATGAAATATTAGGTGTTGAGGACATGACAAAACAAGGTAACAAGTACCAAATAAAGGAAGAACTTGAAACCCTAAAAAGGAACTTAAGCAAATGTTATAAGGATTCTAGGTAAAGTTTTAGGATCAATAAAAAGGGCATGCAATTATGGATACCTCTGAAACTCTGACAACACAAAATATCAAGGGAAACAAAAAAAGAAATCATAGACTTGAGCTTTTTATGAGATTATGCACCATTTGACACCTAGGAGACCCATTAAAATTTTCCAAATTAGTTGTCTGAATGTGCAACCTTTAAAGAAGAGCAAAGCAAAATGAGATATCAAATTGGGTTGCCAACATTGTGCTCATTTTTTCATGAATGGGATTTTGTGGAATAGTGTGTTTGCTACATGAACATCTAGACAAGAGTCTCAATTTAAAATAATTAAATTTCAAAAAAAAATACAAAATTTGAACTATGTTGTGATAAAGCGTCAAAATGTGACATGGTGAAGTGACACATGGTGACAAAGTGTGACAAGGTCCGAAAAAGAATAAGGTAATTAATGAACATCAAATACCTAACATCGTCCACCAATGTGACCAAAACATGTTACAAAATACTATCGAAATAAAAACATCCAAGCAACTAGTTGCATTTGGGAAGGGATTTAGAAACAAAACATGGATCAACAAGACTACACACCAAATGAACCCCTAATTTTTTCCTAATCCAAATAGTTTGATTCTTCTTTTAAATTATGCTACTTTGTAACACCATCTCAAAAATATTAATTATTTAATTTCCATCACATTATTAATTAAATAATATTGTACAATTTAATTCATAAAATCCTTTATTCATTTAACTCCCATTTGGGACCTTCTAATCATTAACCATCCATCCTTCTTCCTTGATCAACCTTAGATTTATCTAAGTCCCCAATCCTTTCTATTTAATTAACATCTCTAACCATCAACTTTTCATTGAGTTGAAACCATTTAACCCAATTATAGCCCACTTGCACATTCCTCTCATAAATCTCTACAAATCATGCACCTACTTCAAAAAGGCACGGCTATTCTGGCTCCAAAACGGACCTTTCGTACAATGTGATAACAATGTGTTAGTCAATCGTAGTTGTTTATTGCAAAATCGACATTGTAAAATGCACGACTAACACGCATGTTAGTCAATCCGTACTGCCATTTTGGAGCTAGAATAGACGTGAGCGCACACAAGTATGGATCTGTTGTACACAAAGCATAAGCCTTTGTACATGTGGCATGAATCTTGTTATTTCTTTAAGGAACAGAGATTTGCCCAAACCCCAAGGTACTTCAAGGTACCATTTCATCTTGACCATCCGGGTCACCTTCATTGGGCTTAGCCCCTTCCCTTTGTGGTAGTCACAATGTGAAATGGACAAAAAATAAATAAATCACTTAGGTGTTATCCACAAAATACCACCAACCAAACACACAACAAACCTCAAAACAATTTTCTTAAAAAAAAAAGTGTTTTTAAAATCAATCATACCATTTTATCTTGATCATCCTCTTTCTCCCAAATAATCCCAAACCATTGATTTCCCTTGAATCCCCACCAACCATGTGGTTACACTTGTCCTCTCCTCATCAATCCAATCCTCACTTTTCCAATATTGAGAATTTAAATTGCATTTTTAATCAAAAGGACAGTTACTGATATTTACAAATCCACCCCATGAACTAACTACTAGTTCAACCTTTTGTCATTTTGACGGCTGCTGCAAATCCACAACCACCTATGAAAACTAACATTTATGAAACTACACCCATCGTTAATCAACAATCACATTATCATACAAAAAATGCTCAATTCAAAGCTTTAGTGATAACATATTTAAAAGCCATTTTGCTTATTGCTAACCATTAAAAAAATAAGAATTAACGAGTTACGCTGATCCTTATGAACCAATAATGCAAGTCCATCGTAGGCAAGGACAAACATGGCATTCATTTTATTGGTATTGAAAAACTACCTAATGAAATATCTATAACATCTACCAAAATGTAAAATGTAGGTCCAAAAAAATGGCGATTGACAAGCATGCTCATTATAAACAAGTACAAAGAACCAACAAAATATTGTAAAATAACAAAAGCCTAAATCCACATTCTGTCACCTTTCACAAAACAAAAGCCCCAAAACCCACAACCTCTTAACACGTTTCACAAAGCCTGAGTTAGAATTGTAATAATCCCACATAAAACCACCTCTCATTAACCCAGACACGTTTCACAAAATCCAAACTTCACTCAAAAGCTAGAAGAAAAGTTGCACAAGACTTCCACACTTTGTGCACCAAGGAGAAACAGCCGCAGGATCATTTTATGGAAACAAACTAACAAGTCTTAATGCCATTGCCCAAACCAAGTTTATATCATTAAAAAGAAAAAATAGATACGAACATCAAGAAATGGATTGAAGTGGTACATTCAAAAACAATATAAGCATTTGATTGCACAATGCGTTTCGATTCAATATGAAATTGATGAAATTATGTATGTTGATCTAAAAATTATTTTGTAGTATCCAAAGATTACTCTAATCCACAGGCCCCAATCTTCTCAAAAGCTTGTTTCGTTTTACACCATTGTAAAAGATGATATTAATCGGTTGTCAAAACCATCGTTTTCGTCAACTTTAAACCCAAATAAAACACTTAATAACACCCATCGACTTGTTGCCCCAAAAATCAGTTCCAATTAAGTGTGCTACCCAAAAACGGAAATCTACGGAACACTCTATGGCTGTACACCCCTGCCTTCAGTTGGATGGTAGCCAGCATAAATACATGGACACCAAGGTTGCCAAAATGAGGATATCAGAATTATATTAGGTTAACAGGTGGTCATATAAATTTTGGTATTAAATTTAGACATACTGTCGGGGATGATAGCATATGGCCAAAACACAAATGATGCCAAGAAACGCTAACATTTTGAATGGACAAGTCAAAGTCATAAGGAAGACAGAACCAAGCACAACCCAGACACAGCTGCCTCTGTATTTCTTCTGAAAAATGACCAAAGGACCTACTAGTTCATGCATGGATCATGACCTCTTCTTCAGTCTTTACTATCTTCTTGAAAAATCGATGGACTCTAGAAAAGTTGCAGCGCAAACCACAATCAAAATGGTTTTGACATTTTCTTTTTGACTTCCATAAAAATAGTTTCAACCAACCAAAGGTGACACCAATTGCTTGTGCTGCTCTTCAACCGTTTTAATAACTTGTAAATCATACATTAGTTGAGAAGTGAAATTAATTCCCACTAGTATAAATAAGTAGAAGATAAAATGAAAATCTTCGAAAACAAATTGGAATCCATATCAATTTTCACTTACTATTATACAAACCATCATTTTTGCCTTGGAGCAAACATGTACACATTCTATAATTCATATTTGTACATTGTACTTGATGGACACAATCCTTATCATGAAGACTTTACTCCAGCGTTAACTAACAGAAAGCTCATGCTCTGATACACTGGTAAATTTAAAATCTAATATTCAACTCTGGGAGTTGTGCGATTAGAAACAATAAAGCTTCATTCAAAAGCTATTATAATCTTAATGTAGGCTTCATGGGCCAAGTATTCAAAATAAAACTTCATTGCATAATTCACTCCATTTTAGCATTAATTTTTTCAGCATGCCCTTACAGAAGAGTGGCAAGTCTAGACTCTATAAGATATACCATCATATGCACAAATCCAGGACAAAACTCATGGTAAAAATATATTTTTAAAACACAGGTAAGATCTCGTTTCAAATTATGAGTAAATATATCCCAGATGAATGAATATGCCTCTGGTTGACATTCAGGTCTGGAGAATAAACAAATTGAAATTCAAAGTAATCTGCCCATTTGGTGTGCATTGCACACTAGTTAGGAGATGCAAGAATTACATGAGAAAGAAAATCTATAAATTTGGTTAGGAACACTTAATAGTGTATCGAAATCAGACTATAGCCTATAGACAAATCGATATTCACAGCATCTAGAAGTCCCCACAAACTGCCCTGATATGCAAAATCTGAACCTGGTCCTGGTTCAATCCAAGTTAAATGTCGCGAACATAATACATAGTCTACAGACTAGTCAATAATGACAAGTACACAACATAGCACAAAAGATAAACCCAAAAAATGAACAAGCTCAAACTTCCACCTCTAGTTAACAATAGCAATCCGCTTTCTATTCACCTGAGATTGGAGCCCATACCATCAACTTGTCCTTGACATATTGCACAATCTATGACAACTTGATACTTGCCACGAGTGTCATGGTTATCTCATTGTAGGTTAGCAGATACATACAAATATAGCTGATTGCAGACTCAAACAGAGACCTTCACTTTCTCGCTTTCAATACTGAAACATAAAGCCCTTTTAATTGGGCAAACCTTCAGTAATCACCTTCAAATTCATTCAGTTTCTTTCCAAAATGAATGTGCATAGTACAGGAGTTGCAACATAAGTACGGTATGCTTGCATTCTTGACAACAGAGCATGTTCAAATATTCCGTGTGCTTCTGCAAGACCAGAATCATACACGGTAAGATATAATACCATGATATTGAAAAAGCATGATTAGCCTTGAAAGGTGAAAGACGAGGTGAAAACAGAAACTTCTAATTGATCCTCAACTCCAAACCTTAAGAACATGCTTCTAAGATTTCAAGGGATGTAGAAATTGTGATTCAGCAAAACAGTTTTAGCAATATACATCATAAACAATAAATCTGGCAGAATCACACTACATGGTATCCCAAAGCCAGAATATATATCACATGGAAAGCTTGCCATATCACATGATTTGCACTCACATTCATGTTTCTTTCTCAATGTAGTAATATTTGGGCTTCTAAATCTTCCCTACAACTGACCTATCAAACAGTTAGTTAAGAAACGTAAAACCAACAATCTTAATAAAGAGCTCAAAACTTTAAGAGTATGCTTTTACTAAATGCAAAAAGGTTATAAAAACAAAAGTCAAAAACATTACCCAGTGTCTTAGTTTTACAAAAATAACTTCTCAAAGCTGGAGGAAACAAAGAGATACAAAACATATGCATAACTTCAAAATGTAGAAGTGCAAGTACTTCAAATTAATTATAAAACTTTCAAATTACAAATAAATCCAAATTCGCGACAAATGAGAGGTGAGGTACAACACACTGAAAAATGCACGATGTCAGAAAAGGTGTAAAGGGTAGCCTCTTTATAATATTTTAAAAAGTAGACTACAACTCTTCTTTGTTTTCCTTCTATTTGAAATCAACGACTTTTGAAATAACTTATCAAAGCTGGAGGAAACAAGGACATACAGAACATAGGAATAACTTTCAAAATGTAGAAGAGTAAGTACTTAAAATTAATTATAGAACTTCCAAATTATAAATAAATCCAAATTCGTGACAAGCTATAACACAGTAAAAATGCACGATGACAGAAAAGGTGTACAGGGTAGCCTCTTTATATATTTTTTAAAAAGTGGTTGTTTTCCTTCTATTTGAAATCAACAGCATGTGATTCCATTGATGCGTCAAAAGCTATGACAAGTACTAACAATCCAAACATGGTTTTAATGTAATGTCCCCTTCTGGGATCACCTTATACTTTGCCCCAAATTCACAATTCCAAAATGACACACGAGCAAACATAGTTAAGATATAATCTTCATTTACGAATATAAGACGAGATAAGCCTATTTTTTCGAAACCCCCAATGAGGTTTGACAACAATGTAGATATAACTCATAAAATACATCCAATTCTAGGGTGTTAGGATATGTATAAACCAATATCAACAATCACATGGAAACTCAACCATAACGAGGGTTGAGTTGGAAGACGTGACGAGGTGCCCCAAGTATCCTCTACCCTAGGCCCAATAGCAAGACCTTAACCTCTATGGCCTCATGTGGTCCTTAACCGACAGTCCTTAATCATCATCATGAGGTGGCGTACATAGTGAGGGCTTTACACCGTTCCCCTCCATCATATCAACCTCTCACCTCTTATGAGAGATTCACTTCAACAATTGATCCATATGGAGATAGTAGGGAAGCTACAATAAGTTGCCTTTGACCCTCAACTAGTCATCATCCTAATACCTTAACCATTTTACTTCTTGTATTTGTTTGCCATGGTGGAGAAGAGGTAAAAGATTGCAGAGAGTGGCCTAGAAACCATCTCTTCCTAGACCCAAAGACCATACCCTTTGTACTCCTTTGGCCTCTATGGGCTCATCTTGTCCCGCTTTGAGGTGGCATATCTAGAAAAATGCTCATACACCATTCCCCTCTTACAACTCTCCCACTTCTGCCTTAGAAGTTTAAACAGAAATTTATTAACATCATTATGATATATTCCATTAACCTCCTTATATCATATTTATTACCAACCTTATATCATTCATGCTATACTAGTAATGTATTGTCTAGCAGTGTTATATTAGATTATGTTAACCACTAATCCTTATCTAAAACATGTCTTATTAAATATTGTATTAATATTATTTTACATTCTTAAATTGTATCGACTGTATTATTATTACCAGTATTAATATTATTGATAGAATTAACTTTGTATGAATGATTTGTATTAATTTATTTAACTGTCATGAATAATATGTATTAGCGTCCAAGGGGTTGTGTTGTATTGGTTAAAGCATTGAATTCTCATTGTGGAGATCAAAGTTCAAATCCCAAAGGGACATCTACTATGGAATTCAAAGTTGCGACTCTTAGTCTTCCACAGTTGGCTTCTAGGTGGTTTCTAGTAAGTGGATTCTAATGTGTGACTCTTGGTCTTCCATAGGTTGATTCTAGTGTGGTTGCTCAAAATGAGCTAATGGTGGTTTCCAATAAGTTGATTCTAATTTGCGACTCATGGTCTTCCACAGGTTGATTCTAGTGTGGTTGCTCGAAATGAGCTAGTTTTAGTGTCATGGTTGTGGTTGCTCGATATGAGAAAATATTAGTGTCATGTAATGGTCTCAAGTTGATGCTCATATGAGCAAAATATTTGTAAACGATCTGGAATATAAAAAAATTAAAAAAATTAAAAATTGTATTAGCTGTATTAATTGTAATAACCATATTAATTTAAATTATTAGTATTAATTACATTGAATTGTATTAATGATATTAAGTTATATCCAAATATTGATTGAATTAACAATGTTAAAATTGTATTAGCAGCAGACCATATTATCATCCGTTACCATACCTGCTGATGTCTCTTTTCTCCTATCTGTATGCTCCCCTTTTCCTTAGTTTACCTCCGTCCCTTTGCCAAGGGAGATCGCAACCTATTTAAACTTTCCAATCTTTGCGACCTTTTGGGAGGGACACACCCGTGACCATTACTCATGTCTTTTGACCATGAATCGGTCAGATTCATAAAGGTATCAGCCACTATTGAGTTAATGAAGTGATTAAGACGAAGTCCAATTCCCATTTTCCATCGGGTTTCATTTTCATTATTAATTATCATTATCCCTTTTTAATCGATCAAAGATTACTTATTTGAACATGATTACAATGGATAATTTATTATAAAGTGATTTTAATATTTATAATTTATCAAACAATAATCATGATATTAACTAATAGGTTATGAATAAAATAATAACAGGTTATTCATTTACAAAAAATAAGAGTAAGTGCAAAGATAAGATTAGAAGATTTAAGAATCTACCAAAATTTATGCAGGGATATTACATTTAATATCCATCTTCCAAACATCATGTAGCCTCATGCAGTCTTGGCAACATCTAGAACCCAAAACAAGCTTAGTGAAGTACCTGACACCTTGACACTGGCATAAAAGATCATCAAACCTGGAACACATCTCAAAAGTTGCCTTGTGTTTCCTATACCAAAGATGGCTGCAGAGACATCTCCAACCATAAGAGATGTCCTGGCCACCTTTCCAAACATTTTGGTTTTAAAAATTCACTAAAACTAGCTGGCAATGTTTCCCCAAAAACCTACAATTCAAAAAAAACAAAAAAAAAAGCATCCTAAAATTTCCTTTAAATTTGCCATAGAACACAAAACAAACGCATGAAACAGACCAAACAACCAGTAGAAATTTGAAAAAATCACCCCCATAGTTTGCAAAGACAACTTGTACCTGCAAAAGGGTTTGAGATAAGGTTTTGGTTGTGTTTCTATTTAGTTTCAGGATTATTTTCCGTGCCTCCTTTGTTTGAATGACTCTTGATATTTTCTAAGCCTCTTATGAGCCTACAAAAACTATATCTATGAGCCCATGAAAACTGTATCTTTGACTATGTTCTCGTGAATGGTCGCCCTCCCACCCGTCAACATTGTCTTTGGTATTTAGTTTTAGATTTGTACATTTTATATTAAAATTTATAAACTACAGATATAGACTACAATAATACTTTCAATAGAATGCATCCGTATCATGCACATTTGGAAATTTAACAAATAGTGTTAAGTGCCATTTGTTTTTATTTTTAAATTTCTCAACATTTTAAACTTGATGGTATTTTTTATTTTTACATTTTATTGCTTATTAATTTTTATTTTTAAAGTCTATGTTTTTGTTTTTATTTTAGATTTATTTTTTTGTTTAAACTCTTTAGAATGTCAAGGGAGCAAAGAGAGCTTGTATCCACTTTGGAACTATTGTCATTGTACTTTATGGTAAGGAATTAGGTGTAATAAATGCTTAAAGGTGTTTGGATGTCAAGTGGGTATTACCAACATTCCCAAGGAGAAATATCATTAGTGTACTAGCTCTTTGAGGTCTCTTTAGATGACTAAATTAGACACAAATCAAATCACACAAGCTCAAAAATCTAAAAGAACTATTTCATTTCTACTATAACACTACGTTTTTTGCACAATTTCCTTTCCCAAGTATATGATAACTCTCTACTCAACTTGGATTTTATAAAATGTTCAATTTCTTCAAAAAAGGCAAACCAATTCAACAAGTAAACCACTCAATTGTGATAAGCTAAAGCAACTAGATCTCTCATATAAATGCTAGTCTGAAATAATAACTATTATACCACATCAAATGTTAGGTGTGTCATACCTCAAAAGACGAGGCCACAGTCAAGCCGAAAAGTGAAATTGATATAACGAATACCTTTGTTCATGGCATCTAATCCCCCACTTTAGTTAAAAAGAGGGCAATTTGTCAATCAAAAAAATCAAAAATCAATTATTCAACTTGGATCTCCATTTGTGTGATCATACAAGATAACCACCCAACAAAACCTAGGGGCATATAACGTAGCCCTTTGATATGCCAAACTTTAAGTACTCCCATGTCCTCAATTGCATGGAGATATCATGGAAGAAGCGTATGCCTATTAGAAGAACATGTTTAAAAGTTTCTATCGTGCTTTGCTTGCAACCTTCCAATTCAACATAACATTACAGATACATTGGAGATAATCATTGCATTTATAAAATAATGCTGCTTGGTTTATGCTTAGATTTAAAAGTTCAAAGTTCATTTGTATCAATGTTTTAAACACAAACATTGTCATAGGAATTCAAGTTAGATAAAGCTACGATTGGCAAGCATAGATTATAAGCTACCCTTTTGTTTTTGAATATTGGAATCAAACAATACAAGGCACATTAACCACCATGTGTTGAATGATGATAACGCCAAACTCCATGCATAAAAGCAACTTACTGGAGATATGAATTTCAATTGCTGTATCTTGAATCCAATGTTTCCAAGAGACGGATAATTATTGATATAAGAATTTAAAAACTCCGAAGTTTAAATACAAATCTAAATAATAAACAGAAAACCTTAGAAGTTAATTTTTTTAAGTAAACAAACTACAAGAATTAAAAATAAAAAAAATAATCTAATAATTGTGTCAAGGAACATAATAAAGTGTCATTTGAGGGATGTGTGAGGGTGTTGAGAGAGCTTGTGCCCAACAGCAGAGCGCAGGAAGGAAACAGAGTTGTGTTGGATGTGGGAAGGGCAATGGTGACATGCAGACAAAGGTGAAAGGCTCTAGAGCGAAGAAGGGCAAGAATCGTGCCGATTCGAGACATATTTCAAAATTCATTGAGGAACCTAGGGTTGAACGAGAGTGTTATTTGCTTTGCTCAAATTCCTCCAAACCCCATCTAATCTGCTCGGCAAATAGACAGCTTTTGGCCTCTTCGACCCTCTTGGGCTGGCCTTGATTGCTCAAACTGTGGCAAGCTGTCCAACCTCTTCTCCCTCTCCTAATTCGGTTGTGACAACTCTACCCCTCTAGGATTCGTTAGCTTTTAAGGCATGCAAGAATAGATCAAATATGTATCATGTCTACAGTAATTTTAGTTTGGAGCAAATCAAGCAAGCAAACCCTAGCCGTCTTCCAAGTTTGTCACCATCTTAACCTTTGGCTTTTTCTATTGATATGCCTGTTCCTGACCCATCTTTATTTCTCCTTCCCCTCCTAGGTCCATTTCGATTGGGGATGTGGAGGTGGCTTTCATAGACGAGCCCGTGGATTTCCATAAATCACTTTGTTGAAGCAACTTCTACAGATGTGGGGAGCCGTTCATTGGTCATTAGTCTTTTGAGGAAATTATTGACCTATAATCAGGTTTTGGAGAGGGCAAAGTCAACATGGAACAATTTGTCACTCCCTGCCATTGAACCTCTAGATTTTGGTTTTTATCTGCTTCATTTCAGTTCTTCAAATCGAAATTATGTGGTTCAAAATGGTCTTTGGTTCTTCGGTCAATCAGGTACCCTTTGTTACACCCTAGACCCCTTTCTTTGATCCTTCTTTTGCTCCAATCGCAAAAAATCACTATCTAGATCAAACTCTACAATCCTCCTTTGATAATGTGTGGTCCTGAGCTTATCAAGAATTTCATTAACCAAGTCAGTATTTTTGTTAAACAAGATATTGTTGAGATGGTTCCACCAAGCAAGTTTATCAAGGATTGTGCTTTGGTGGATATTTCTAAACCTCTCCCTTACTCTGTTTGGATTCATTCTTCCTTTGGTACTTCAAGTCAATTCTTAAATTTTGAAGGCCTGCCTTTTAGGTGCTTTTGCTGCAATAAAATGGGTCACAAAATTGAGTCATGCACTTCTCAAAGGATGTTGGGATCCAAGAAAATCAATCTTAAGAAATGGGTCAAGAAGCATGGGAATCCAAATGCTGACTTTATTTGGCACAACCATGGTAAATTCTTGGATTCTCAAGGAGATCCTAGTCCTGAACTTGTGGAGTCTTCGAATCCCATTCTTCCCCCTGAGCACCCTGTGAAAGATATCTTAGCCACTGACACTATTATTCTTGAGGTTGAGAGTGACATCAAATAATAAAGGCACTTTTTTGTTCATGGATCGTCTTGATGATGTCCCTCCCATTTTTTTCAAGAATGATATAGTGATGGCTCCTCCAAGGAAATGTTTGATTGCTCAAACGGTGAGCAACAAATCCAACCCAGATTGTGGCTCTTCTAAGAAGAAAGGGGATAAGTCAAATGCAGAAAAAACCTGTATTGAAGGTAGGGAAGCAGTGGATGTGGGCTCCCAGTGAACTATGGATGCCCTCCTTTGGCACAATAGCAGAAGAGCTTAGTTTGTTTTTGCCTTTGGCTAAGTCTTTATTGGATTCTTGCTAGTTTTCAAACTCTTTATGTGGACTCAAGTTCCTCTTTCTCCTCTCTTTAATTTTGTTTAGGTCTTTCTTCTATTAGCTGTTTTTATTTTATTTTCTCCTTTCTTTGCTCCTTGCTTAGGCTTACAGCTTCATGTATTCTTTATGATAGTGGGCCTTACCCCACAGTTTATAGATCGAAAAAAACAGAAAAACTAATAATACAAAGCTAATAAATTAAATTTAAAATAAATACACCTAATGTGTGTTTTCAAGTGTTTAATGTTCATGTTCAACATAGAATGAAAAAATAAATTTAAAAATGGAAATAAGAAAAGAAATTGTTTAACATGAGCATGCCCTGCCTCATTTCTTGTTCTTCTCTACTCCATCAAATTGTTGGCTCGTTCACTACATGTTGCACAATGCAAATGCTACTTCACTACTCTACTCAATCGCTCCAACTTCTGCAAATGCGCAGCACTTTTGCATTACCGACTAAATGTAAGTTGGTGTCGTAACAACTAGTAACCAATACAACCCATCTCTGGTACTAGGGAGTCAAAGATAGCATCTCCCTACAACATTGTAGTTAAACCATAAGAAACTACTAGTACCATGCAATACTTGACTGAATCCTTATTTTGAGTAGTTGAACAAATACAAGTCTTGGCCTAGAGATGTAAGCTAAACCTCTGTATATTGAAGGCATTATAAATTAAGATTATTTTTTAAAAAAAATATTATGTGTAGTGACGGGAATTGCATGCCCTTGCAATTTCACCTACACTTTTCCATCCATTTAGTGTTGATTCCCTTAGCAATTTCACCTTTTCCCTTCTTGGATTGCTCAAAGTCTCTTTTCAGCAACTACCTTTTTGCATCACTTTTGCATTAACCATGTGATTTTAATGTCCCCTTCCAATTTTAAGTGCAATTTGTCTGGACACTAGCACCTAGCATGGGCGTTTGCACATAGGTTGTTTTTGAGCATTTCACCACTTGTCACCTATCTGTCACCTATCTAGGTCAGTGACAACCCTTTCTTTCCCTCCTCTTCTCACTTTTAAATCTATCTTTTGACTCCACATAATCTCTCTTGGATGTTGTCTGGTTTTCTCTTGGCTCTCACAACTCTCTCTTGCTCTCTTGTTCATGCACAACACTCTAGAACTTGCTACAGTAGTCTTTGCAACTCTCTTGGCTTCGTCAAGCCCTTCTAGTAAAATTTATTTGTCTTGTGTCTTTGAGCATCTTGGGACTTATCATATCCCTTGATTATTAAATCAATTTACCATTTGTGTCTATTTCTCTTTGATCTATCTATATATCTAGTGGTTGTGGAGGTGGAAACACCAAAGCAAGGAATTGACTGAGGCAAGTCCCCAAACAGCCCCAAACATTTTTCATATTCTTTGTGTGTGCAGGTTTTATCAGAGATATTAAACTACACGGAGGTTTGCTTGTGGTTATCTATTTTATTTTTGTCATTTTACCACCTAAATCTTCTTATTTGTTTCATTCTTTTACCTTTATTGTATTTCTCATTTTTTGGGTTTTTCAAGTTAATCGAAGTACAGAATTGGGTTTTCCCGTTCTATGTGCATCTTTTTGTTCACAAACCTTACGACAATACAACGTTGTGCGCGGACATCTGTGCGCCACAATGTCGTCCTTGGCCAAGACACTCATATTTAGACCAAAGACTCTGTCCTTTATATCTTTCATTTCTATATTCAAGAACCTTATTTTATTAATCTATATTTAGATATTTTCAATAGTCCTGCATCTATAATTTGATGCAAAAATTCTAAACACAAGCTAATCCAGAAACAACTACATTAATTCATTATAGATTGTGGAAACTTGATATCATTAGTCTTTTTTCATTTAAGCATTTTAACTAGTTAGAGATATATGAATGTATGGAGTGAAATTGTGTCTCAAAGGAACATAGTTTTCCATTCGAGAAAGTTGCATTTCCTCCATCACACTATATTAAAATTAAATAATAAATTATTAATAAGTATAAAAATTTAATTTAACTATTTAAATTTTTAAATTAAACAATAAATTTGTTTAATTTTTAAATTAAACAATATATTTGTTTAATTTAATTTAAGTATTTTAATTTCAGTGTGTTAAATTTTATATATTAATAATTTCAAACCTAAATTTAACACTTTAAAATAGTAAATTTTAATATTTAAAATAAATTAAAAAATAAAACAATATTTAAAATAAATTAAAAAATAAAACAATATTTAAAATAGCACTAAATGTAAACATACTAAATATTAATTTTTTTTTTAATAATAAAGAATTTAATGTAAATAAAATAGTATTTAATATTTATAAATGTCCATTATTAAAATTTAAAATGCATATTTAACATTTTATAAAAGAAAGAAAAGCTAAAAAACCCCATAAAAATCAGATTTTTGTGTGTAGCCTACCTAGAAGTTTCGGCAAGAGGCACAAAATTTTTTGCAAATCAATGCTCGGCTGGAGTCACACATTTTTTTGCAAGTCAATGCCTGGAAAATGTAGTCTTAAGTCAACATCGTCATGCTTGCCTCCGATGCTCCACTCTCACTCAAAAAAATGTGTAAGCTGTCCACCGTGAAAGAAATGAATCATGACCTAGCAAACAAAATTCTTTGCTCACTACTCAACCCTCGATTGCCTTGTTTGCATTTTTCCATACAAACTTTAAGGCAAATTTCAACAATTTTTATGATTTTTTAAATGTTTACTGAATTTCAAACTTTAAAAAATGAAATTCAACAAACCCTATGGCTTAGATTAGCATTCATCTTGTTGTAGACTACCATGTGAAAGTTTCTTACCAAAAGTAAGCTCTTTTGATTATACTTTAAAACAGACTCCATATCACACAGTTCACCTTCAAGCCTTCAACAAAAATTACTAACAATAAAAAAACCTGCCATGAAAAACTACTTAGAAAAGTCTGCAACTGCAGTAAAAAAATTTAAAAACTACCAATTGAACAGATCCAAGCCCTAGCCTAGAGATGTTAGCTGAAGCTCTGTATATTTAAGGCACCGTTATCCTATAATACAGGATGCACTTTAAGTTTCATGGTTAAGCAACTTTCACAAGAAAAATGTGCTTTCTTCTAGATGCTAAGAATCTCCACCTATTAGCTCAAGCTCTATATATTTAAGGCATTCTCAACCTGTTACTCAGGATGCATTTTTGTGTTTCTGGCTGATAATGATCCCTACAACAGGAAGAATAAGCTATCATCATTCCATCCAATATTAATGATTATTGATGGCTTTTCTTTCATACACATACAAAAATATTTGCTCTCTAGCTAGACTTCTTATGTATTATTCCTAGCTGATAATAATCCCTACAACAAGAAGAATAAGTTATATCATTTCATCCAATATTAATGATTATTGACGGCTTTTCTTTCATAAAAATCCAAGTAAATTTGCTCTCTAACTAGATTTATCTATTAAATATCCTTGAATTTACAATGGTTGTTCATATTGTTGTACACTAACATGTGTATTAGAATAACATTAGTTTGTCTTAATTAATGGTCAATATTGTATATTTTAATGTAATTTTAGTTTCATCAGATTATTTCTAATTCTGGTTCCAGTGAACGATGGTTTCGTTAAGGAAACATCGTCTCTTGTAATTGCTATATGAACTCTTGTGCATTTGTAAATTATTCAATGCAATTACCTGGAAACTTATCTGTTTCATGGTATCAGAGCGGGAGAAATTTTCTTGAAAAATTTATAATTCTAAAATCTCTCTTCAAAAATTTTTAGTGAAGATTTTTTTTTAAAAACTCATGTTTGCAAATTCAAGGGTTTTGTTGGCGAAAATTTTTGGGTCGGGCCTGTGCCTTCTCTCCTTGTCGTGACTTGCTGCAACCTCTGTCTCCGACTATGCGTCTGCATTTTTTCGTGCGATCTGTGACGACCACATCACCTTTGCTCTTTCCCACATAGTGGCTTTATTTTGTTGGCAGATTTTTTTGTGCCTGCGTCTTTGCAAATCCACCAAAGTCACAATTTTCTGGCAGGGCAAACTCTCTGCTTATTTGTTTTTAGCGGGAAGGTTTTTTTCCAACCCGCATCGATATTTTTCGGGCTCTCTGTGTTCTCAATTTCATATCACGAGTTCTGGTGTTTCCTTGCCTGAGATTTGATGCAAGTGTTTTCTATGTCCCAAACCACAAATTTTTGCTGCAAAATCGTGGCAATCTGTCTTCATCGACGGATTTCGCTGTTACATGGTTTTTTACGATCTGGATTTATTCTGAAAATTGTGGGTTATTTTTGTGGCTACGCTTTTGTAAAAACCCTTTGTTATATTCAGCCGTTTTCAATTTTGTGCATCAATTCTTTCTAGGTTCTTCCAGAAGATTTATGGGTCTTCATTAAAATTTTCTGGGTTTTCATAAAATTGGAATTTGTGTCAGATGTTTTCTACCTCATCTTTTTGTGCATTGGGATCCATGTCTCGGATTTTGTGCACTCAATTTTTATCAATTGTTTTGCCTCTTGTTCGCCTCGTTTTTCATGCCTCGAAAAGCATGCAAGATGGCGTCTTTGACAAACATAGTGTTGGAAGGAAGTCAAAGGTTCAACAGAAAAAATTACAACACCTGGAAGCCACAAATGATGATCATCTTTGAATATCGCTGCCTTGATGCACTCGTTCTAGGTATGGAGACTCATCCTACAACACTTGGATAGGACCTAGACAAATTTGATGACCGCAATCGAGAAGCAATGATGCTGATTAAACTCGTTGTTACTGATGATCAACTGCCTCAAGTGTCGTCAGGCAAGACAACTACAAAGATCTGGTCTCATCTGAAGGATCTCCATGAAACATCAGACAAGAGTCGTGTGTTCTTTCTGAAGAACCAGCTATTCTCCATCATGATGGATGAGAGAATGTCCTTATAGGAGCATCTAACAAAGATTAAGGACATTCGTGATCAGCTGGAGGTGATTAGATGGAAGACGGAGGAAGAAGACATGGTAGCCATCACTCTGAAAAGTCTACCAAAGTCTTATGAGCATTTTATTGAAACGCTCAACATTACCTCGACTAATGTTGACGTGAAGTTTCCAAAGTTGTACAACAAACTTCTGCAACGGGATCATTGGAAACAACAGTTTGGTAGTGGTGCCAATTCGTCCTCCACAAAACAAGCCTTTGCAACCAAATCCTTTCACAAGGATAAAGGTAAATCTCAATCTTCTCGACAAAACTCTACTCCGTCATCAGAAGGCTCGAAGAAGAAGAACATTCAATGCAACTATTGCCACAAATATGGTCACGTGAAGAAAGATTATCGATCACACTTGGCTTCTGAACAGAAGAAGCAGAGAGGGTCTCAATCAAAAGCAAATGTTGTCGAGCACACTGAGCAGAAGGAATCTGCCTTTTACACCTTCATGGCTAAAAGACTTGCAAATCATGTGAAGTCTTTTCCCTAGTATATTGATTCAAATGCTTCGCGACACTTCACTAATAGACGTGACTGGTTCACAAAATATCAACCTTTCACCAAAATTCTGATTTTTGGAGAGGAACAAAATACCGTTGTCGGAAAGGGCAACGTGCAGATTCAGTCTAGTGGGAGGAATTTAATTTTCCTCAATGTATACTGTGTTACATTCATGGAACTTAACCTTCTCTCTGTTAGTCAGATTATGAGACACTCTCCTCGGCTTGATGTGGTATTCAATTTGCACAAATGCAGCATTATTGATAGGGAAACTTGCATTACAGTTGCTATGGGTATTAAGGATCATGGTCTTTATAGACTTGTTGACACTAGTGATTCTCAAGAGCACACCATGGCAATGAAAATTTCTTTGATCAGCAATCTCTATCATTAGCAGTATGGCCATTTAAACATTCACTATCTCTCTCAACTAGTTCAGGAGGATCCGATTGTTGGTCTACCCAAGATTTAGACTCAGAATCAAGGAGCTCGCAGAGCTTGTCAGGTTGGAAAGCAGCATCGAACTCCATTCACGAATGGTGATTCTTGGCGACCTTATAAGGTATTGCAATTGGTTCATGCTGACATTTGTGGTTCGATGAACACTCCTTCAATTATTGGGTGCAAGTATTTTCTGTTATTTGTTGATGATTTTAGTTGCAAAATGTGGATGTATTTTCGTCAACAAAAATCAAAAGTGTCTAACATGTTTCACTAGTTTAAGGCCTTAGTAGAAAAAGAGTTTGGTCAACAAATAATCACTCTTATGTCAGATAATGAAGGGGAATTTTGTTCTTCTGCTTTCTCCAACTTCTGTACAAAACATGGCATTAAGCGTTAGCTTACTACACCCTACACCCCTCTGAAAACAATGTTGTTGAGCAAAGAAACCACACAATAACTAAGATGGCTTGTTCTATGATGGAGCATTGGAATGTTCCAAAGAAGTATTGGGCAAAAGCAGTTTACATTGTTGTCTATCTTTTGAACTAGTCTCCCACAAAGGTCATTAAGAAGAAGACTTCAGAGGAACCCTGGTCTAGTAGGAAGCCCAAAATTAGTCATATGAAAGTATTTGGCTCTTTTGCATATGTTTGGATCCCAGATGCCAAGCGCACAAAGCTAGATTCTAAGAGTCAGAAACTCATGTTCATTGAGTACAATGATAATCAAAAAGCTTACCAGCTAATTGATGTAGACACGAATCGTCTCATATTCAATCACCATGTTGTTTTTGATGAAGAACAAGGGCCTTTACAACTCTCTTCTCCTATTTTAAGCCTTGAGGATCAGACCCTAAAAGCTATCGATTTGGGTGTGCCTCTAAAGGCTAGCGATTTGGGTGTTTGTCTTCCATTAGGTCCACAGATGGCGAGGGATACAATTGTTCCAAGCTCTACACCTGTCGCTTCTCCTGAAGGGTCTCCCAGACATGCGGTTGCACCACCCAACTTTTCTCAAGAGAATCTTGAGCAGCATCTTGATTACTTTGTTATTGACATTCTTGGTGATGTTGACCCACCTGTTTTAGATGTTGGTACTTCTACTCTCTGACCTAAGTGGTGGGCCAAGACTATTGGTGATCTTCATGATGATGAGCTCATTGAGGGTAGATAGTCTAAAAACAAGGGCAAACAACAGCATAAAGTTAATTGTGCTCTAACATTCATAGCATTTATGAACCTCAAACATATGCAAAGACTAAAGGTATACCTGAGTGGGAACAGGCTATGGAAGTTGAACATCATAGCCTTTTGAAGAACAACACTTGGGTTCTCTCTAATCTTCCATCGGGGAAGAAGCCCATTAGCTGCAAATGGGTGTATAAAGTTAAGTATAAGGCTAAGGAACCCTTGATAAGTACAAGGCACGGTTAGTTTCTTGGGGGTTCAGATAGAATGAAGGCACTGACTATGAGGAGACTTTTGCTCCTACAACCAAAATGAGTACAATTCGGCTCGTCCTTGCCTTGTCAACCCAATTTGGTTGGAAAGTCCATCAAATGGATGTCAAGAGTGCATTCCTCAATGGTGAGTTGTAGGAAGAGGTCTGCATGACATAGCCTCTAGGATTCAAGGTTTTCCGAAAAGAACACCAGGTATGCAAACTAGTGAAAACACACTTTGGCCTAAAACAGGCTCCTCGGGCTTGGTACATAAAAATCGATAAGTACCTCAATGATCAAGGCTTTCAAAGGAGTCCTGATTCCAATCTATATGTCAAAACTACTCGTGATGATATTCTTTTGCTTGTCATCTATGTTGATGATCTGATTATCACTAGTAATTCAACACTTTTGATTGAGTTGATCAAACAGAGTTTGTGCCAGTCCTTTGACATGACAGACTTGGGACTTCTACATCACTGTTTGGGTGTGTTGAACAAACCGGAATCTTTAGAGGGGGGGTGAATCAATATTCCCAAAATAAAACACTCTGATAATTTGAAACTCATTTTGATCTTAGATATCCTTAGCATGAAATGAAGTATGCAATAGAAGTGAAATGCACAACATACACAACCATAAGAGAGACCAAATTTTTATACGTGGAAAACCCAAATGGGAAAAACCATGGAGAGCGTTAACTCTCAAGATAATATAACTAGTTATATATGATTACAAAAGAGGCTCACTGCCCAAATTACAACGGCTCACTGTCGGAGGGCTCACTGCCCAAATTACAACGGCTCACTGTCGGAGGGCTCACTACCAAGAAAATAAAGAAATGAACTAAGAAAATTGCATCTACATATGAATGGGATCAGTTCTTGTTAAGCTCAGACAACACAACAATTGTTTGCAGTAGATCTAGTTAAGAAACTCTACAAATTACTTTGCTATCTACTTGCTCCAAAATACTGCCGCACTAGATCTGTCCTTCAGCATCAACTTCCTCACTTTATCACTTACCACCTTACTCTTCACTTCATCACAATTCATCCATCTCATACCTCAAGCATAATGTGATCACATATGTGTGTGTGTGTGTGTGTCAATAGGAATATACATCAAGTCGGCCTCAATAACATTTTCCCAAATGATATTTCAACGATCAAATCACAAGACTGGAACAAAATAACAACATAATCTTTCAAGGTCGACCTAACTCAAAAAGAGCATATCCTTGAATTTCCACAATAACACGCTACTGGAGCACAAAGAACATGATCGAACTCAGCATTACAAGGTTAAAGACATGAACGAACCATCAAGCAATTATCATCAGAATCAAGAAACCGAAGGAAACCGGAGCACATAGAGCTTCTTAACACAACATAATCGAATACATTTCCAGAGCAAAACATCCGAAGCACCAAAACAAAACTACGAATACAAAATCGCAAATGATGACAATAAGCATACAAATGCGGAGGACTGCACCTCAGAAATAAGTCAACTACATACTGTCAGACTGGAGCACAAACCAATTGCCACAACCAACACCAAATCTCTCATATCAAGATAAATGTATCCTCATACTAACAATACATATTTCCGGAGCAATAAACATGTTTGTAATACATCAACAACAACTGGAATCTGTAATTTGTATCATAGATACCTATCTTCCATTGTTTTGCATCATACATACCTATCTTCCACTGTTATGCATCATATCCGGAACAATTTGGATCATCGGGTTTGACATCAATGACAACTAAGACATGTATTCCTATCAGGTTGTTGAGGTTTGGTAGACTGATGGCAGTATCTTTATCTCTCAGTCGAAGTATGCCAAGAGCCTGCTTGATAAGTTTCGGATGCAAGATTGTAAACCTACCTCTACACCTACGGAGAAAGGACTAAAGTTGTCAACAAAATCAGATTCACCCGTGGTGGATGAGTTCTTGTTCAGGCAACTAGTGGGCAGTCTCATCTGTCTCACCGCCAATAGACCTAACTTGAGTTATGATGTGAGTTACCTCTCTCGCTTCATAACATCCCCTACCTCTTAACATTGGGTTGCAATGAAGCGTGTGTTGAGATATGTGAAGGGCACTTCTAACTTTGGCATTTTGTATGGCAAAAGCAACGATCCTAGACTCATTGGTTCCACAGACTTGGATTGGGCAGGGTTTGTTGATGATAGAAAGTCTACATCAGGGTATGTCTTCAGTTTGGAAACAGGTGCAATCACATGGACTAGCAAGAAGCAACAGGCAGTAACTCTTTCCTCAAACGAAGCAAAGTAACAAGGAACTGTTAAAGCAACTTGTGAAGCAGTTTGGCTTCGAAGGATGCTTTTGGACATGCAAATGTCTCATGCAAGTCCTTCACCCCTCTACTATGACAATCAAAAGGTGCTCAAACTGGCCAAAAATCCAATCTTCCATGAAAGAACCAAGCATGTTGAGCTTCATTGTCATTTCATCAAACAACTTGTTGAAGACGGATCAATTCAGTTGCAATATGTTCCAACTAAGGATCAAACTGCAAACATCCTCACCAAGTCTCTAAGCCCGGACAAGTTTGTGAAATTTAGGGGGCAACTTGGTGTAGTTGACAGATTGACCATTAAGGGAGGGTATTAGAATAATATTAGCTTATCTTAATTAATGGTTAATATTGTATATTTTAATTAGTTTCATTAGATTATTTCTAATTTTGGTTCCAACGAACAATTGTTTTGTCAAGGAAACATCGTCTCTTGTAATTGCTATATGAACTCTTGTTCATTTGTAAATAATTCAATGTAATTACCTCGAAACTTGTTTGTTTCAGCGTGAAAGTTTCTAACTAAACTTCTTTTTTTTTAAAGTAAACTTTGCAACAGACTCCATAACGCATAGTTCACCTTCAAACCTACCAAGACAACCTTTCAAAAGGAACATGATATGTTAAGAGAAAAGGCATCAAAACTAAAGCAAGGTAATTCAAGATTAACAACTCAACATAATTGCTTTTGTGTAAGGGAAATTTTATTAATCTAAACTCCTTAATTTACTAGACAAGTTACACAAGTTGCATTTATTCAAACGAGCATTCACAAGAGCCTCATGATGCATCTTCTATCTACCCATCGCACAAAAAAATTGCTATTAAACACAATGCATTACAAATATCAACCTTTGCTTGATTCAGAATTTATATCTTTTTAAAAAAAAAATTAATAATAATTTACAACACCTTTCAGTAAACTCCCCTTTCAACTCTTGTACAGTCCCTAACATTGATTTATTACCTAATAAATAGATAATAATTTCACTCCAACCAATAATGTTCTTATTCAAAGAAAACATGATGATCAATGACGTTTCAAATGATAAAATCATGAAAAATGGAGTTAGGAATTTGTGTTGGAAAAAACATACTGATATATTGTGAAAAATAGTGTCATGAAGGTCTGTGTGGTCTAGGGGGCCTTAATTTGGACTTGGGGGCAAGGGCTCCACCCCCCAATACTGCCCACAATAGCAACAGCAAATGTACTACCTGAGGCTCTGGCCCCAAACCCTCATTGTAGTTTTACTATACAAGTGTGCCACCAGCCAACATCCCCAAATCTGGGTCAATAGTCGACCCATCCCCAACAGCCCACCATCCACTGTCCCTAAAACTCCACTAAACATTGAAGAGACTAACTTCAATACTAGCTTGATTGTAATAATTAAAATATGACTTTCTTGTTCACTGTTTGAAATGTGTCCCCTACTAAGAGTAAGCCTATTTCCTATAGTTAAACATACATCATCATCACTTATCATGGCTTCAATCAAATTATTGAAACTAAAGAAGAAGTAATTGTTCATAATACAATCAATAATCTTTCCTAACCCTCATAGAGGACGGGGATTTACTGTCATAGGTTGCTTGGAAACCAGTCTACAAGTAGGCTGCCTCAAGGTTTTAGGACTCCAACCATAACCCATCTTGGGCTTACCCATCTTGTGAGGATTTACTCCACCTCTCCCTACACACCAAGCTGTCCTCTCAAAGGCAATAATGAATGATTTAAGTCTAGACCATAATATAATAGTCTTTTATGCGCTATGAATGTGTATGAAATTATGACTGTCATACATATTGCAGTCTATATTAATATTACTATTAAATAATGCATGAGAACATTATCAGGCTTCATATATTAAGCATACATATCAAGCATATCCCAATGCATACCACCAAGAACAAGGATGTTACTGCCTGTAACTTAATAACAGTCCTGATCTGATCTGATCAGTGGTGATGTCATAGGATGCTTTCGATTCCTTTCCTTTATATCTCTCCATGTGAGGGAGAGGTCACACCTCTTCATCATGCATGCCTTTGGCAAGAGACGCACCCTTTCACCATTAGCACCCTTTGAAAGAGTGCTGTAATGTCCCCTTTTGGGATTTCCCTAAATCTTGCCTTAGATTACTATTCTCAATTGATAAGGGAGGGTTAGAGAGATGGTTCCTTTATCTTCTTAAAGGGAAAACAGTTTGCCGGTCCCTTTATTGTTTTCTGTTATGCTAAAATATTCTCCCTTTTGATTATTTTTTCATTTAGATCAGAGTGTAGATCGAACTTCTGTATATATCTGCATATTAATCTATTTGTATATGTTTTCTATCTGCATAAGGAATTCACTCGTAAGCATACCCAAATTCTGTTATAAGCAATCAGTCAATTTTGATGTGGCTTTCTGAAGGTATCTTTAAGTTTGATCCACCTGTGATGTTGATGTAATTCTGAGTGCAGTCTATTTCTTTCCAACTGATTCATGTATTTGGATTAAGTATGAATGTCATACATATTGCAGTCTATATTAATATTACTACTGAATTCTGCATAAGAACATTATCAAGCTTCATATATTAAGCATACATATTAAGCACATCCCCAACCAAGAACAAAGATGTTACTGCCTGTAACTTAATAACAGTTCTGATTTGATCTGATCGATGGTGATCTCCTTGGATCCTTGGATTCCTTTCCTTTATATCTCTCAATGTGAGGGAGGGGTCACACCTCTTCACCATATATGACCTTTGGCAAGAGGCACGCCCTTTCACCATCAGCACCCTTTGAAAGAGTGCAACTCTTAATTATTTCTGCCTTTTTGAAAGGGACACAACCTTTCACGATCAGATCTGCACTTTTAAATTAGATCTGCACTTCTGATTCCCAAATTATCCCCCTCAAATGAGGTTCCCTTCTCCCTTTAATATCTCATGTTTGAGGGAGTCACAACTTTTCATTTCATGTCTTTGACCATTCATTAACTTAATTAAAATTTAATTATATACTTTTATATTTTTATTTTTATTTTACTATTATCATTTACCATTAAATTGTATTTCAAAGTGGGGACATTACAAGTGCAACTGTTCATTATTTCGGCCTTTGAAAGGGACACAACCTTTCACGATCAGATCTGCACTTTTGATTACAAAATTACACCCCCTCCAAATCAATTCTCTTTTCCCTTTCATTTCATGCCTTTTGACCATTCATTAACTTTAATCAAATTCTAATTATATTTAATTATATTCTTTTAAGTTTTAATTTCATTTTCATTTTTTTTCTTTTGTATTTTAATTTTATTATTATTTATTATTATTATATTTCAAAGTGGGGACATTACACTGTTGAACTAACTTTCATATCAACCTATGTTAATAGAGGATAAAATCTAACATATAACAGCTTAGAAGTTTAGTGGCTTCCAAACAACATCAAGAATCCACAATTCTGTTGTCTATCCCTGAGCAATTCTAACAGAAGGAGCACAATGTGAGCTTGATTGAGCTATTGTTTATGGTTGTCTCTTTTTCAATTCTATTGCAAACAGTCCTCTTCTTTAGTTTTCCTAGGTTGCCATCCTCCTATTTATAAATCATAAATGTAACTTTACACTAACTGCAGCGTTCAACAGGGACATGTCCCCAGGAGTTGGGGTGACATCCACCACATATTGGAACATAACAAAATTTTGGGAGCGGATGAAGAGATGTCCCCTTTTTCGAGACTGAGTAGCCTTCTCCATTTTATGCATAAAAATATTTAAAAGGGGATTTTTGAAGGACAAAAATTGAAATGCTAAAAAACCCTAGAAAGCAAAGGGAGACAACTGACCAAGTTCAGCACATCATATATAGTTTCAAAAATTTCAGCTGCTTTTAATTTACTTTTTACACCTCCAAAACTGTGTCCCTGTGTCCCCCTGTCCTCAAAACTTGGAGAAGCACATATTAATTAAGGATGCAGCAAGCTGATTGATTGATGCTTTTTAATAAGACATATATGACAGAGAGCACTAAGGGAATGAACCAACAGGAACAATTCTATTATTGCCAACTTATTTGTTGCTATAGTTACTTGTCTAGAAAGAGGAAACATTCTCATCAGAGATATTATCATTTCATTCAGTTGGGGTGCACAACACAATGAAACCTTCTCGAGTATCTCAAACTTATGAAATCTATAACATGCCACTAATAGTTTTCAATAAAGCCAACAAGTAAAATTTGATCTCCCAAATATCTCTCTATATGCAATTAGTCGTGCAAGCATGCTTGTGTGGGTGTGTGGGGACGTGTGGATGTTTGTGTATGAACATTCTATACAATTTTTATTAAGCATTACACAGATGAAACTACGAATTGAACACTGACAATTACTTAAAACATTATAAACACCTTGCTATAAATGTAGATGAAATGTGATCCTTCAAAAATTAACAAGAAAGGAATAAGTTTGCAATCTTTACAGCCTAAGCTTAATTTTAGAAGTGCTCTTGTAGCCAACAAATTGCCAAATCCATAAACATGTTTGTGTCTATTCCTTTGACATTTAGCAGTATTCGGTCATCCAAATAATTTAGAACACAATTATAAATGACAATGTTTTCCTCAGGAAAGTTCTCTCAGTTTTCCTCGATAATTGCACCAGAGATTTATATAATAAACCATATCCACACATCAACTTTATGCTGTTGTATTATTTCACATAGCTCTCTTCAGTGAAAATAATAAGATTCATCTCCATTAAAAAGTGTTGTAATGCTTTCCAAACTAACCATTTAGTTATACACTGGCATTTAAAAAAAATAAAATATTGTGAGCTCTGGGGCAAGTTGATACCCAAATGCAGAAACCAATGACAACACCCTGAGTTCTAGCAACATAGAATTAAAATAACAGATATAAGGCAACAACTTCCAATACACTCAAGAATAATAAAATTTGCATTTCAAATTGCAGGGAAAAGCCATGTACTTCCCAGAGGCTCAAGAATGACAGGGTGCTAAAAATAAGAAGGTTACAGGAAAGACAACTTATTTGTGCAACATACATATAGCTTTCATTGATTATCAAGCAGCTCATTAAGTATTTTATAAACATCATATTCTTCATGTTAGTAAAGGTCTACTTGCAAAACCAGTGTGTTTCTAGATAAGAATATAAAAATTGTAAATTATTTACTAACAAAATATAGTGCAATAATCAGATGAATGACAGATTCAGTACCGTCCAGAAGAAAGTAGATGAGCACTACTCATGGATCCTTTGGTATTGCTTAGACGTCTTGCTCTTTGATCATGTTCTTTGTCCACCCTCATTGAAGCTACTTCTTTCTCCATGGCAGCTACTTCTCGACGCATTTTCTTTGCTTCAACTTCCATTGCTTTTGTCAAGGTATCCACTTTTTTTGCCAGCATCTGAAATGCACTTAGAGCTTAAATCAGAAGTGCAACATGCAACATCCACCATGTCAATCAAGATGCAAATAAGTTAAAACAGTGTCAAAACAAGTTGCAAATGCCAGCCAAGTTAAGTTGTAACCAATTAGAATGAGCAAATGTACCTCTATTGCATCATCCTTGTCTTTTAGACTTTGATCCTTTTCATGGCCAGCTTTTCTCAAAGCCATCACCTCTTTTTGTAGCATGTCATACAACACACCTGAAACAGAATCATCTGCACCAACTTCTGTAAATTCAGACACCTTGTTATCTGAATTCTCTTTACCAGAATCATGAGATTCGGGACTTCTAGGTACACCATTGCTTTTCTTATTTGAGTGGTTCTCACTAAATCCATTTGTAAATGATTTGTTTCGATCCAACGAACGACCCCCATCAAATGATCTACCACCATCAAATGACCTGGATGCTCCTTTTGCATTCTTTAAAACTGTAGTCGCATTGCTAGATATTGAAGGCCTGGTTTGAGAAAGTGATGTTCTCCTTGAGCCCAAACCATTTGACATAAGCTTTGATGCTATCTCTGCACCACCTATTGATTGCCGACGAGAACGACCATTACTGCTGCTTCGTCCCTCAGAGGAGCATGGTCGAGTAACCACATTTGATGATCCCCTTAGTCCCTCTTCAACAACCTTCAATCGTAATTGAAACTTCTCCTGCAATACCAGCATGTAAAGTTGTAAAGCAATAATCACTATAATAAGCAAAGGAAAAATAAAAATAATAATTACACACAAATTAAAAGTTTTCCTACTTTGAGTTGTGCTTCACTTTTTGAAGTCCGTTCTGCAACAGCTAATTTATCACGAAGCTGCTGCATTTCACCCTGGAAATAAACATCCAAAAATCTATCTATCAAAAAATATTGATCTTTTTAAAACTTAGCTCAAATAGAAGACTACTTGAACTTTTATGGGACAATGCTACTTGGTATACCTGTAGGAAGCGCCGCTCTTCAAGCCACTGTTTCACAGGCATGACTTTGTCATTTCCATCCTTCCATTCATTTGCCACAACACACGCCACTCTATTTGCTGCTGTCTTGGCACGGGCTAATTCTCGTTCTAGAGTTTTCTTGCTTTCCTAAAAAATAACACCATCTATTTGTTTGAATGTGAATCTAAAAAAAAATGAAAATATAATTTGACACTGTATATTGTTTGATTATTAAAAGTATGATGTATGTACTATGAACCATAGAGCATAGTTGAATACCATCAATTCATGCACTTGTCGCTGATAATAACGCACAGCATTTGCAACAGCACCCCCTGAAAGTACAGCCTCCTCTAATTCACGAACTGTTTGACCTAGCTTCTCAACTTCTGCAACCTTTTGGCGATGCATTTTGTCCAATATTTTGTTTTCTTCCTATCAAATGATTGACCTCAGATGTCAAAAAAAGGTTATAACTCATAAGAAAGCTTCACAATGCAAACATCAGATATTTCTAGTCAAATGAAAAACACACTGAAAGCACAATCCCAGTATATTGCTCTTTAAAGTAAATAAAATTCCAAGCTGATCAAATTGTAAGTAAATGGCCACCTGACAAATTTCAATCTGTTTCATCAATTCTTGATTCCTATTTTGCAAATCATCAACCATTGATGCCTTTGCCAAAGCAAACTGCACAGTTCTCTCTGCTTCAAGCAATGCTGCTTCTTTAGACTTCGTAAGTCGATCCAAAGCCCTGTTGTCATCTTGCAACTTTGCAATCTGCCAAAAAGATTGAACATCAGAAACACTAGAAGACCAAAGTTACACACATAGAACTAATTACAAAGAAAAAACCTATATCCAGAAAAATTTTACAATCTAATCATTTACCTCTTGCCGTGCAAGTTTCAATTCTGCTTCAAGAGGAGCAAGAATTTCTTCAATAGGTGGCATATCTTCATCCTTTTGAGCAGCATGAACTCTTCGAAGTGTTGCTTCGGCTGCAAATTGAGCTGCTAATGCTGCTTTCTTCTCATCATTGATTTTCTTGATTTCAAGGTTCTGTAAAATTTGAATGTCCGATATCATTCATTCATGACCCTTTTAAACATGGTAAGGATTCAATAAAATTTATACGTTCAAGGAAAGACTCATAAACAATAAAAATAAATCTAAATCTATGGACCTTAAAATGATTATAATGAAAATTAGAATACCTTGTTTTCAAGCGATGCCTCGCACACCTTAAGCTTCTCATCCAATTTTCTTAGCTCCTCGGTGAGCTGGGAAACAATAATGTTGAAAGATTATTATGTTGGAAGGACTCTGCCACACTTAAGAAATGTTCAAATGTCTTTCTACTAGCTACATGATAATTGAACCCTAAAATTACCTCTTCAACTGCCTTTTCTTTCATTCGCTCTGTCAATTTTAAAGCCTTGATTTCAGCTTGAGCTTCCCCCAATTCACGATCCTTATCTAAAAAGGCATGTAAGCAGAAGTCTGTAAGCATATGCAAACCAGAAAACACAAAGAACATAATAAAGAAATAAAACACACCACTGATATCTTTAACAACCTTAGGACAAAGCACAATCATCAATATACAGATCTTTGTGAAAAGCATATTGTTTCTAAAGGTGGGAAGGTAGGACAGGCAAGTAGAAATGTCTATGAAATACTTCTATGTGACCCTTTGTTTGATATCACAGGTGCTTAAGAAAAAAGGCCCAATCACATCTTCTGTCCCCTAAGTGTCTTCTATGCATTGCATCTACTCTAAATAGTGTATTGCAACATATGCCATTTTAACAAAAACAAAACAACTGAGTGAAGACTACAGTATCATCTGTTAAAAGTTAAAACTCCTCAAAACACCTTTTCCAGCTCAATTCAAATAAATGAAAGAAAAAAGTTTAAAAGGAAGAATGCCTTTGCAGCTTAAGAGAAAATTATTTCTTAACAACAGTATTTTTGCTCTTTGGATGTATCTTAATAATACATCCTAAGCTTTGCGATTCATGGGAAAGGAAACTCATCTAATACATTTTACAAATTCCATTAAATTTTTATATGACACTATGTGAATACCTACAAAACACAATGGCACATTCATGAATCAAACAAGTATTATTTGATTTCATTGGTAAAGAAATAACAAGCAATGATAGGACTTTAACAGTGGAATCAGGTATATTCATAAGAATACATCAAAAAGACAATCTTTAAAAATTTTGTATACGTTAAAAATAAAATAAATTTGGTCAAAAAGGAACATGTCTAAACTTCCATGGTAATAATTTTGCATTTTAGAAGACTAAAAACATTGTCTCACCTTAGTCATATGTGAAACTACCGATAGCCAATAAGAACATCATTTAAAAGGCCACATACAAAAGAAAGAAGTCATTTCACAATTTTAAATGGACAGTAGTTACCAGAACAGAAAAATTACCAAATGAGGAAAAATTTAATTCTTCTTATAGTAGATAAGTGTTCAAACTTCAAACTTATCAGTAAGCAAAGCATATTCAACAGTAAAATATTGAGATTTAGAATTTTTTCATCACAAGATAATGTAAAATGTAAGGCTGTTCTGTATAAGAGGCTACTTTGCCATGAACAATAAAAAAAACTTATACATTTTGGAAACATTTAGGCAAATATTTGACATAAACTGTGCCTACCAAATAGAATGGTAATAGCTGGAATAAAGACAGGCACTATGCAAATCAACGCCCTTGAATCAGAGAAAAGCAAACATTTTATATTACATTTTATATACACCATAAGCCTCGTATATAATGTCAGGTTAGGACAATCAAACTTGATATCATAAAACAACTACATTGTCTCATAAAAAGCCAGCAAGAAACAAAATATTTGAATTATTACAAGCAAAGGAAGTAATTTGTAGCTTTCTCGGCAAATAAGTCAAAACTGCAAGGTCAAGCTTGTGGTTGTGAAAGCATATGCACATGTCAAAAGAAGTCCTTTTGTCAAGGGAAAATATTTTGCCTCTATGACAAAAGGAAAAACAGATCCTACAGACACAATCCATGAAAATACTTAAAATAAAGGAGACACACTGAACAATATTAGAGCAGACGAAGTGTCAAATTTTTAAATAATTGCACATCAATTTACAATTTCATGATCTTTCTACAAATCAGAATAAACTTAATCTTCATATTATTTATGCAGAACATGTTTCATACTGATAGTAGTATAGCAAGGGAAAACGGCGAAAAGGGCCACATTGCTTTCAGGAATCAAAACATACAATCCAAAAACACAACACTTCATTTCACAAAATGGAAAAAATTAAGAAATTGATGCCACAATTTTTTGTCAAAACGGCAGGACTGTATAATATCTGAAAAGAAATGTAAACAAAATCGACGATTTTTTGCATTAGCACAGAGAAGCACAGAAACTTACCCCGCACTTCATTCTCAAGTCGATTAAGTTCAACCTTCACTGGATCAGACCCATGTAAGAGATGAATGATGTCCTCCCCTTCCATATTGGGGGACCTCATCAAATTTTTCTTCTTACTACCTTTTCCTTCACCTTTAAATGAGGCTGAAGGTGTAAGCAAAGATCCCACGGAATCATGTTCCACTCCCCATTGATCAATATTCCCATTCGCAGTCCCCCATAAATCCTCTTCCCCAGTGTAGCTGTGGAAGTCAGCCATTAAGCTTATTCCAAGATCCCAACCCCTCAATCACAGAATTGTCCCCTCGAACTTATATCTCATCAAACCCCGACTATTTCCCTGCAATTATTGTAATATCACTGAAACTCCACTGAACTAACGAGCAACAGATACCCTAAGGCTGCTCTAGCTCCTGCTCATCAATTCCTGTGCAATCAGAAGTAAACTTAAGCATGAAAACAGATGTAAATTTCCTGTTCTCAGCATTCAACAGTTGAATTTCATTTACTCTGAATAATTTTTAGAAAATCAAAAATACCAGGTGTGAGTCAAGTCAGCTCTGCATAACACCAACAAAATTGTCCACTGCAAAGGAGCTGCCACAGCCAAGAAGATCAAGACATTCACACTGCGAAAGAATCACCAGTTTTCACAAATGAAATTTCGTGAAAACTCTCAATGATGCCACTTTTCTCTGTCGAATGAGCTCTGAATCTCGACTTTTCACCTTTCAAATCCTCACGCGCCTCTGCAAAGATCGACAAAAACAATTTCAGACACAAAAGAGCTCAAAATGTCCAAATCTGTTCATTTTCCAATGTTGAAACTCTGGCTATCACACTTTCACTCCGTCACAAGAACTGAAAAGCACAATAACTCACAGCTAAGGCTCAAAATCCACATTTCTCACAAAATCGCCTGCATTGTCAGCTGAATCCTTTTTTCTCCGTAAAACAACCTCAAAATCATAAATTTCACTGCTCAAACCCTTGTTCAAACCCTAACGACTGCCTTTTTGTCTCCCAAGCGCAGCTTCTCACAGCTCAACCTCAAAATCCACAGTTCTCGTCCTTCGAACTTCTCTACGCAAAAGACTCAGCTGCATTAATCTTCACCGTCCAAACCCTCAATCGCCTATGCAAATCATCATAAAACAACCTCCATCTCGAATAAAGCTCAAAACATCATAAATCCACCTGGCTCCACCCTAGAAACCCTCGAAGAAGCCGCTTCCTCCTTCAAAAACATAAAACTCACAACTCCTCACAGCGCATTCCCAAAACCACTACTTTTCACACTTCAAGTTCAAAAATCTCCCATTTTCAACATCAAACCCTTCAACACTCCCATTTCCTCCACCCTTACAAAACACATTTCAAATATCACTACACCTCAGAACCGCCATTTTCGGCCAAGCTCATGCCCGCCATTTTCTCGTACTACATATACATCCAGCATTGTACGACTCACATTTCCTCAAAATTAACCTCGTTTACACAAGATTTGACGGCTAGATTTCCGAAAACAAGAAGCACGCATACCTGATTTTAGCAGATCTTGTTAAGTCTTACAACTTTGTTTGCTTCCTTCTGTCCTCTGTCTGCATCCATCGCTACATATGTCGAATTATCAATACTGTTAAGCTTACTTAAATTTTATTTAACGTATAACGGTGAGGGTCCAAAGGCTTATGTCAGAGACGCGTGCTTGGTAAGTTGGGCCGGCTGAGCTTTTCTTTCTACCGGCCGACCTGGTTTTACTACTTACCTTGGACTAATTGAATCATGATTTGAAAAACGTTTAATTTCGCCGGATTCGAGCAACGTATCAAATTGCGTTTTATTTTACCGCATGGTATCCTATGCTCGTTTTTTTATTTTGCAGGAAAACAAAATTAAGGTCGTGTATTTTTGTTGTTTTTTTTTGGGGGGTTTTAAGAAGACGAGTCTCCACTAGTCTTTTTTCTGGCGGTGGGTGAGATGTTAAAAATTGATGTTTACTCTGTGTTTGGACTTCGTACGGGCTTCCATAACAAAGACTCTAGGCCAAACTCCTCAAAGCTTGGATTTGATTGGATTTAGTAAATTTTGTGTATCTAAGGGGACCTCCTTTTCATTACTTTAGGAGTTAGATGATGGGTTGTTTTTGTGGGGTTTTGTCTATAAATTTTGTTTCATATTGTTAAAAATTGTCTCTTGTCATAGAGTTTAGATTCTAAATGTGTTTTGATAGTTTTGTATTTATAAAAAGAATTATTATTGTAAAAATAGTTTGAAAATTTGTTTCATAAGATATGGATCATAGTAATTATTAAAGAATGTAAATAAGTGGGCTTGTGGAAGTAGAAACCATTGAAGCATCATAGGCAAAGGAAGAAGCAAATGCAAGCATAGCCAGGGATGGATTTAGGGTTCTGAGTCAAAGAAGCACCACATACTGTTGCACTAGTCCCGATCAACTTTGTACCAATCGCAAAAAAGAGAAGAACCAACCACCTATGGATCCATATATTTAAGTTGACTGAGTGAAGCACCTGAAAAAGGACCCATTAATCCACCATCATCAAAAAAAAGCAACACATGTTGAAACAATTGAAGAAGCACTCGTGTAAAAGTTTTGTTTTTTGATGTCTTGCTGTGATGTTTTGACAATTGTTTCTTGTCATTTTCTTAGTAGTCTTTCTATTGCCTTCCATTCTGATCCTATCTTTATGCATCGATCCAATACAAAAAAGAAAGGTATGAAAATTTGTTTTATGTTGTCAATGGTATTTTTGTAATGGATGAATATGTTGTTTCATGCTAGTTAAAAACAATGTCAAAAAAAATGTCTTTAATAAAAATATTTTGGTTGTACTTGATAATATCTATAATAGAATATTGAATGTATTGAAATATTTGATAGTAATTTGATTTGATATGATTTGTCATACTTGAAACATTTGATTTGATTGTAGCATGTTTGTTTAATTTTTTTGTTAGCTTCCACAATTTTGTCAGGGCTATAAAATACAAGCTCTTACAAAAAATGTGGATGGATTTGATCAACGTGTATGTGGAAACACAATTTACAATTCATTTTTGTAATTTTAGCTTTAGAACAACTTATTGAACATTTATGAACAAATTGACAGCCTCTTATGGTTTGAAGATGTTTTTAATTTTTGTGTAAAGCTTTGAAGTCTAGTAGCCTTATTATTTTTGGGCTTTTAGGGGGTTCAAATTTGTAACTGCTCTTGCTTTTAGGCTATATGTAAAATGTAAAGGTTTCAAATAATATTATTATGCTTAAAGGATTACTTTTGATGTTATTTTGAATATTTGTGTTATTCATCTTGGATTCATAGCTATTGACTTTCAATTCAAGGCCTATATGCTTAATTATGGCTTGCATGGAACAAAATTCAAGGTTGTTAGCATGGTAGTTGCCTCGAAGCTTTAATTCCTTAATTTCAATTGACCAAAATTAATCAAAACACTTTCACTTGAAGAATTTCTGTTGAAGTTAGTTAATTATTTTGGAATATTTAACCCTTGAGGAAGCTCTTGTAGATGCCTATTTTTTTTAGTAATGGTACATTACTGAGTGAAGGAAGAACAAGCTCCTCATATAGACTTCCCCCCATCCATAGTCATTCCAAGGTTGGCATTTGATCGAGTCATAAAGGAATTGAGCTACTTATAATATCAAGACCCACCTTCAATATCTAGAGCCTAGTGAAATTAGAGAGAAATTGTAGATGTTGGATTGAAAAGACAGTTACAACTTAGACCTATGCATTCTAGTGAGGATCCCAAGCCATTTGGATATGCTAATGTTGATTAAATGGTCAAAGCATAAGTCTAACAATACCAAAATTACATTGTTTCACAAAGATTTAGGAATTAGGTTTGTAGAATTATTCTCCTGGACTAAATTCATTTTTCTAGAAACTTCTGGAACATTTTGTTGTCATGGGAGATCCTAAATATAATTTGATTAAGATCTACATTTATGAATAATGTGATCTTTTATTTCGAAAATGACTAAAAATTGGCAAGTGGATAACCCATTTGTTGAGTTACTGAGATTTTGGTATAATATTGATTTTCAAACTTAGGTTGTGGAATAGTTTCATTCTTTTTTATTTATTTTATTCTTTTTTGTTAGTACATGTATGTCGTACCATACAATAATATATATGTTTTCTTTTGTTTTTGCATCATGCCTTGCTTGAGAATATGTAGGCCTTTAATATCCCCCTGAATATTGAAACATTCACACTAGCTTTGAATTATGTTGGATACGAACAAGTATGTCAAGCTACTTGCTCCTCTCATTTAAATGCTCATTTTTGGGCCTCGCTATGTGTTTGGTTGCCATTAATTTTTTAGCCTCAACATTCTAAATTCTAAGTGTTATCCTTCACCTATATATGTGTTGATCTTCCCTAACCTATTGTTCAAACTCCCAATAAACTAAACTAACTATATTCATCTATTACATTGATTGATTTGAATAGAAAGAGTGTTCATTCAAATCAATACCTAAATTGCTTATGAAATCATGTTAATTTTTTAGGACATATTCAACCATTTTATCTAGAGATTTTAGTCTAATTATATTTGCATTGCTAAAAAGAGCATGAATAAAATAAATTAGTTTAAAAGATTATTTTAACTATATTACATGGATTTTTTTTTGTTTTTACAATTCAACATGTAATATTAGAGGATGGTGATTCGTGGCCTTCAAAAAAAACTTTGCACACTTGTCTTCTACTTTCACACATATAGAGGCCAAAATGGTCCAACTTTTTATATGCAACATTGTCATGCCAATATTGTAAGAAGTGAAGCACTGTAATAATTTCTACAAAAATTTGAATGCAAACTTTTGTAGGTATCCTTATACAATATTATTTTCATCGCCATCTTCATAATTTATGCTTTATTTAAAATAATCTAACCTAGTACATTCACACCTTCATGGTATATGGGAGGACACTTGACAATCATGTACTAATGTGTCAAGAAATGAAATGCCAATACACCATATTTTAAATATTACTTCTATACAAAATTTGGTAAATAAAAATATGATATCTTCTAACGTACTAATTGAATCATATCAACTTAACTATATTCGTTTATCGGTGTAACCATTACACCTCCTTCTAGTGTAAGTATTGGTAATAATCTTATCTTCATGCAAAAGTCTTATTTATAACCATCTAAGGCTATCTTTAATGAAATATTGTCTTGCCTTCTCTATGAAAGTGTTGAAGGAACGGATTTCTTCACACAATTATGATGCCTTGTAGTTAGTAGTTGTGTTTGTTTGGTTATGGTCTATTGTAAACATCACAATTAAAGACTATTTTTTGGGTTTTCATTTGTTGCAGTTTTTACCTTTAACAATCATAGTATCTATGCATTCAAGTTTTATTTAATATATTTAATTATATTTATTCCAATAAAAATATATAATGTCATTAATGTTATCATTATTATGTGTACAAGATAAATTTTCAAAGGTATTTAGAGGTGTGTGACATGCCTTATGTTGGCAATGGGGAAGCATCCCTCGCGGGGATTTGCGACATGGTTTAACAACCTTCTGTGATTCTATAAGTCGAGTGGTTGTATCGGGCATTGATAGGTCGATCTTTGGGTGCAACGACAACCCTAGCTTGTAACAAGTGGTATCAGAGCTTGGTCACAGGTTTGAATCACGCAGGCCGCGATGAGTGACATTGGGAGGGGGATTGTTGGCAGTGGGCCAGTGTCCCTCACAGGGATTCGTGACATGTTTTAACAGCCTCCTATGGATTCTACAAGTCTAGTGGTTGCATCAGGCATTGGCAGGTCAATCTTTTGGTGCAATGACAACCCTAGCTTGTAACACCTTAATCTACTTAAGATTCATTTGGTCCAATTTTCAAATAACCAATAAAAAAATTAAACGTCATTCATGCCAAAAAGTGGTAAAGAATTATCCTATTTCTACTCTCCAAACTCACTTTTGACTATTGAACCAAATAATATATAAGAATCTTTGGCATGCCCTTTGTTTTTTACTTGTCCTCAACATAACGAGAAAGTGTTCCTTGATATTACTTCTTTTGTCTTACATAACAAACTTTTCTAAATTTATTTGGCATCTTTCTATACCGTATCATTTCAATAGGGTTCTTAAATAACTACTTCTAGTTGACTCATAGGTAACAAAATTATTAAACCAAAACTCAACAAAAGATTAAATGCTTCAAACAATCTCTTTACACATTTATGCACACTAGGTAAGACTAAGACTTTGAAGAAGCGAGAAAATAAAGTATTTAACTATTTAAATAAACTCTTCCATACCTTTATGTCTATTAGCTCACCTAATTTAATAGTGTCCAAATGTGTTTGAGACCCAAACCACCTTTATGTGTTTTGGCATTGTTATTCCCACCATACATAATCGATCTAAGGTGTTTCCTAGAGTATTTGTCTTGGTAAAGTTTGTGTTTGTGTTGTTCTTCATCATACCCCGTGCATGTCGATCATGTGTTAAAAGTTGCATATGTCCTATAGATTCTAAGCATGGTGTGTTTTATTGTTCAAATTTCTAAGGACTATGCTCATGTTTGAGTTTCAAAGTTTCCTTTCTTGTTATGTATTTCCTTCCAACTCTATCTTTTATTTGTCCTTGTTGGGATAAGAGATCGTTCCTTGTAAACATATCATTTCCCTATTTCCTACCTTCATCGATTTTTCTCATTGAGATTTAAAAGTCTTTCTTTTGGGCATCCATTTCCTCCAACCTCTACTTTACCTTGTCTTTGTTAATGCTTCACACTTTTCCATGCTAGCATTCTTTCCCTCTAAACCCTAACTCCTTAGTTCTTATACTAATTCACCTTTCAAAGTTGAGGTTTTAATCATCACTTAAGTTCAAGGTACATTTTCTTTAGTATCCCCAACACTTTTTACTATGTATCTTATTAAGATCATTCATTTAAACTTATCCTTATTTGTATGCCTTAAGGGATGAAATTCTTGGTTACTTTGAATCCCCAACACCCTAATAATGGCATTGGTTATGAGGTATCTATAAACCTTAAAACTCTAAAACTCTCATGTTTTGCACAGTTCACTCTCACCTACCTCTTTGAATGACCCATGTTGCTATCAATGACTATATTTGATGTTTCAACTATTCAAAGGGGTTTTTCATATCTATAAATAGCTATCCACCTCATGGTAATAGATTCAAATGTACTTCAAGAAATAGAGGATGAGGTAAACCATGCACCATTACTATAATGGTTATATTTTTATGTGAACGGGTTCCATGCAAACTCCAAGCCATAATTTTGTTAATTTAATAGGATCTAAGCTCACCTTGTATTCCTCATCCATTGATTGCTAACTCCTCCTCATTTTCTAAAGAGATGGGAAAGTTTTGTATATGCCAAGCCATTTTCTAAAAAGGTCAACCATTTCGTGTATCCACGCGACTACAAGGCAAAGGAGCTTCTAAGGTTTTGATTCTTTCAAATCCAGTCACCATTATAATAGTGAGTGGGTGAACCCACAATAGTGAGTCCCACTTGTGGGACATCACTTTTTTTTAACTCGCATGGAAGGCAAAACTTAAAACACTTCATTTGAAGGTACATCAAAAAGTGCCTTTGCTCGAAGGTTTATATTGTTGATGATATTTATAAATGAATGTCTCCATGATCTCATTTGTGGATCTTCGAGGAAGTTCTACCTTATAGTTTCTTATTAATAGTTTTATAGGAAGAGCGTAATAGATAATTAATGAATGTCACAACATTACAATATATTCCAAGCTTTGTAATTGTCATTTATTTATTGCGTACTAACTTTCATAATCTAGGGATGAATTACTAACTATATCCATTTATCTCATATCATATTCATGGTGTTTGCATATACATAATTTGTGTTCCTTCTAGTTTTAATGCGTTGTCTCTCTTGGTATACTTGGACTCTGTAACCTAATGAACAGATAACAATCTTGGAAAAAATTAACTTCCATGCACTCAAACTAAAAACATCATTTACAAGTAGATTGGGAGTAGGGGGTAATTTGTATGCATTTCATGATTCAACAGTCTATCCACTAATATTCATAGCGAGTCTTAATAGTTCTTATCTTCAAATAATCATTTCCTACATACCCACATCCTATTGTCATGCATTGATGTGTTTATCAACCCAATATAGGTCATAGTTATAGGTCAGTCCTTGACCTAGTGACAACTTTTGGCTCACATACATCATGTAGCATTGCACAATTTATCCATTTGTTTATTTTTAGTTATGCTTGAACCTATTAAGTATATTAATGTAATAAAGCATTAATTTATAGAGAACTCTCAAAACACGAGTCTCATAAAAAATCAAGAAAGCATTCCATTTTAAATTGTTTTTGCCTAGCTATTTTTATGACTAGTTATAGAATTGTACATAAATATTATATTTTTTAAATATTGGAACAAGCAAAATAAATAACAATGATAATAAAAAATTATTAAAAGTTAAAAAACAACTATTATATGCACATATCCACAAATAAAATATAGGAGGACACAAGGTCACTCCTTAGAGTCACATGGGCAATACCCAGAAAGCAAGATAACGAAAACAACAATAAAGTCACTTAAGCAACAAAAGCAACACCAATGGGAGGTGGAGGGGGGTCATAATCATCTAGTTTTCCCTATACATAAACAAGGTCCAAGATGACATTGGGAATGGACCACCCCTCATCAACACTAGCCTCTCCCTCCTCCTCATCTTTGTCTTCATTCCTTACTGGTGAAATTGTCAAAGTTATCTGAGGAAGCCACTTTGAGGAGTTTAGCCAACCACTACTACAACTAGTAGATGTCCCCACCCCACCCAAGGGCCACCTAGAGGCATAACCTCCATGCATCCTAGCGAGGGAGAGTGTCACCAAGATCACCTGCTCTTGCCACCAAAGTGGAAATGAGAAGCCTACAATTTAGGGGGACCATGGGTGTCAAGCAAAAAAGCTCCAACCATGCCTACAACTACGAGAAGCATAACTGTTTGATGGGACCTTGGCCATAGTACAAGGGTCATTACCCCAATGATCAAGTAACTCCTGGAGGTGGGCCACCTCTAATGTCACTTTATTTGCCTGAACTTGAATCTAGAGCATAACATTATTACAAATAGAAGCTTGAGTGAAAAGTGAAATAGAAGTATTAATATAGACGCAAGAAAAAAATAGCAATATTTATATCTTTCCATAAGGAAAAAAATCATTTCCACCTTGAAAGATGTCAGATTTGGGTATACTTGAAATGATTTGAGGCCAATCCCCTAGAAGAACCATATGCCAAGAAAAAATTTATGGTCAAAAGGGGCAAAAAAAGTCATGAATCCAACTCTGTAAATGTTAAGAAGGACAAAAAAACCAAAAGAAGTGTTTGAAAGACACTCGTTGGTCACAAAATAGGCAACTATGTTCTAGAATACCCATATACCATAGGTAAGAGCCCACAATCAAGCATAGGAAAAGAATACAAGAAGCAAAATGAGTAAGCTTAGGCTCAATAATGAACGACCAGATGTTGTGACATTGTCATTGCCAAAAATACAGAGTTGACTGTGAATGCCACTACAAGTTCAAAGAAGGTACCATAGGAAGGTGCAGAGAGAGCCAACTATACCCCCAAACATGGCTTATTATTATAGAGAGTGGTGTTGGGAGACCAAATCCAATCCTTCCACTACAGTCTAACAAAGTGGATGCTAATTTTATGAAGCATATCTAGAGGAAGAGCCGACATAACAATGTTGAATGTTTCTTGATCTAGTCGAGATAGTTGGTACTGGGTTTTTAAAATCATCCCAAGAGCAAAGATTCATAGTAACTATATAAAAAAAATCACGAGGAGTGCTAATGACTTTTTTGTGAAACTACAAGGCATGAACCTAAGGCAAATGGGGCATAGGAAGCCCTTGAATTTGAATAAGTGGAGACCACTAGGGGTTGTCCTGGCTAAAATAAATACCATCTTGAAAGCCATAGCCAACCCACCAATACCAAGGCTTAATGGCTTCCCAGGCATGCCAAATACTTTTGGCAACAAAAGTGTCCTCGATATGAACAAATTCTTTCATAACCAATAAGATTTAAAAAATAATCCACTTCTAAGTAGGTCGATTAGTCAAAAAAGCAGAGGAGATGTTGTGCCTAAGAAGAATTTTTTAGGACTCCATCCAAGAAATAACACACACAATCCATTTGATCTAAAGAGCCAGACCTTGCAATTGAGTGGAGAGGAGACCAAGGCTACCAAAGTCTTGCGAGAGATGACAAAACTCCTAGGATATATGGTGAAAACCCTTGTGGTCTTCTAAAGAGGCCCACAAAAAATCATAAAGAATATTTTTCAGTTTCATGTAAGAGGCTTTAGAAGAGACCAAACAAGAAGAGCAATACACACGACTGACCACAAGAATTTTAGAGCACCCCTAAAATTTACTAGCCAATTAAAGTGGCTTGGTAATCCAATAAGAAATATTTTTCTCAATTTTGGCGAGGACCACATTCAAAAGGTCCATAGGAGAAGCCTAAGAGGCAAAGGGAATGCCCAGAAATTGATTTTTTTTTCCCATGGACAATCCACTTCCAACCATAGGTAAGAAGACACAAAGGCATGGGAAGGAAGGATTGATCATAATACTAAGTTTTATGCCACTAGACAATAGAACTAGAAGCTAGATAGAAGGTGTTGAGGCATTGAAGGGCCTCTTTGATATTTTACTCCTTTTCAATAAGTGTGAGAAAATAGTCTTCCACAAAATGCCCATTAACCAATTGTTTAGATGATTCGAGCAAGGAAATTCCTCCAACCCTCCCAGAGGAAATAGATTTTGCCAACAAATAACCAAATCCTTCAACAATAAGAACATATGGAGACAAAGAAAGAGGATATCCCTCGTGGATGGAATGGTGAAGCCCAAAAGCCTAAGACTATAAATTGTTAGATTGAATAAAGTGAGGTTCAAACCCTAGAGCACCCAACATAGCCAGAATGAAGGGACATTCGATGCAGTCGTATGCCTTGGCGAAGTCAATTTTTAGAAAGAGAGCTTGTTGCTTTCATAGTTGGTCCCATTCCATGCCTTCCCAGACAATAACTATAATAAGCAAGTGGACTCAATAAAAATAGTCTACTCAAGAAAAACAATTTAGTAAAGCAAATGACATTGAGCAGTGTGATCGGATGAGAGTTACAAATATCCTCTAAGTATCTTTTATTAGGTTTGAAATTGATGTTTCCCTTGATGATCAATTTACATAGAGACTAGTTATGAAAGGCTTCAAAATAGACCCTATGAAGAACAAAACCCACGCAAGGCCATAAGGTTTTGTATAACTCACAAGGGAAACCATCACAGCTAGGAGCTTTGTTATTTGCCATAGAGCTAACAACCTCTTTTAGGTCCTCAGAGAGAATTTTCCCACAAAGGCATTGTGACACTTAGAGGGCCAACAAGGGACAACTCAAACATAGTATTGAAGAGATTTATCTCACTTGGGTGAAGCATCTTTAGCGTGGAAGACTTTTTCATAATGGCAAACAAATGCTTGAAGAGTGACAAGCATAAAGAGCCAAAAATAATTCCTCAGAGGCTCAATAACCCACCTTTAATTAATGCAATCTATTTGTGATCTAAGCCCCTCTAGGCACACATGATTTCCAACAATCTACTTTTTATGGAAAAGCTAAGACACTTGAACTTGCAAACTAGGAGAGAAAGGGTTAACAGTAAGCACTTCCATGGACAACGGAGATCCAAGGTGGTAGCCTCGTAGGATTGCTAGCGAAAAATAGCAAGTTGGCAACCATAAATGCAAAGGAAGTGGGAAGTGTGTTAAATAGCACAATTCCACTTGGATATCCACTCAGATTATTGAGTAGGACAACACTCAAGATTTCAAACCTTATGAATGTGGGCCAACATAGGCTTGTAACTTAGTAGAGAAGTATTTTAAAAAAATGGATTTTAGAAGGCCGTTCTAGACCCACTTGTCAAATAATGTTAAAATTATTGGGAAAGTGGCCTAACAAGGTGAGATTGGGATGAGGCATATTAAGAAGATCTTGATAGGAGGCAAAAGAGAAAAATATCATACCATTATCATGTCACAATCAAGATGTTTAAGGACTTTATTATTTCTCACTCGAAAATTGCTCCACATATGCCAAACAACTTGAGGGTGGTGGTGGAATGAATCGGGGTAAAAAAGACCCAATTTATTATGCATGTAGAACCACGCCTCCTATTTACCAACTATCCAACAAAAGGGTAAGGATCCCTCTTTATCAAAAACTACCTCAACCATGTTAACTCCTCTATACAAAAACCAAGCAACATAAGGCATTTAATCTACAATCCATCATTAGATAATAGATCTCTTAACAAAATCATTGGAAGTATAAATGATAGGCCAACACTGAGGTAAGGAATGGAATGAATTTTGATGTTTAATAATGAAATTCAGTTTGGTCTATACATTTCAATCCGAGCTGTAAGCTTGTGAAAGGTGTTCGGACAATATGCCATCAAGGGGTGAGAGTCGTGAGATGAGTGGTTATGAATGCAGCTATGAAAATAAACCTATTGCAAACCAAAGTGATTATGGCAACATGAAATATCACTTCCTAGCGACAAGATTTGCACAAAAATTGCTACGAGAACTATTAAGGACTGGTAAAATAATAGTTTGATTCAAATTTTATACTTTAATCCTAGAACATGCAAAAATAGATAAGTGACTTCAAACAACAAGTATTAATTCTATAAATGAAATTAATTAAACACGAGCTATAATGATAAACTAGTTTTGATAATAGTGCACTAAGAAATCTTACAACTAAAATCACACAAAGCAGGAATTAAAATAACCTAACGCACACCACACAACAAAAAACAAAAGATCACTAGGTAATCTTGGAGTGGGCCCTGCCTCCTCAATATAATCGATTATGGAATACAAATATATTCTACACTACTTCGATCATGAAAAACGTTATTCTATTCATTAAAGATATTACAAATTTTGCACACAATATCCTACCACGGAAATTTGTCACTTCCACTCAAGTCTACCATAACAATCCTAATGTTTATAGTCAATCATATATATAGAGGTCAGGATTTAATAAACAACTAATTAATAGAAAATAGTTGTTGGCTTTGGCCTGTGGCCAACAAAATACAATATACGTGAAACCTTAATCACACATTCTTCTCTATTTTTTGCTAGCCACAAATAGATGGAAAAAATAGAGATGAAGACTTTTGGTTTCTTCTGCACAAGTGATGATAGATTAAAACTGTCTTGTTATAACAACAACCAATAATAGCAAATAAGAAGAGCCACATGTTTCTTCTCCACCAAAGGTTTTCTGGAAATGCATCTCCACCGCATATTAGTTGAGTTGGCCAAGGCATTCAAAATAGTCATGCAATAACTAAATATAATAGCCACACAAAGAGATTAACGCCACCTTGGAAGCTGACATAATCTTTCAGAAAGATGATAGAAATAAATGTTGGCAATTGACACTCATTGGATTCATATGTTGTCATTGATGGCAACAAGATTCTATTGAAGGCATATACTGGCATTTAGAGGCATACATCGACAAATACCGACATTATAGTATTCAAGGTCATCACCAGCACTGGCACCGACATCCAGCACTTCAGTGAAGCCGACATTAGTCTGAGATCTGAAAGGTTTTATTTGTAAAAACATCTTGTAATTATTGTATAGGACCGACATTGAATATCTTTTTGTATTGTAAGCCAACATAAGGCATATAAGTCAGTTTGTTAGGACATTTTTTGATATATGACAAGGAAGCATGACAAGGTGATGCAAAGGATATGTATGTAGGTCATTTGTATGCGAATGTAATATCATTTTATGATCAGTAGATGGTTTGTAAAACATTCTTGGAGGAAAGGAGATATCGGTTGAAGGGTTCAGGGTTTATGAACCGGTATAGAATAAAGCTTTAACCTAAACTCTTTTTAGCATTGCAAATGCATTTTGTGAGTTCACCAGTATTATTTTATCTCAACAGAAGCTTGTAGTCAGTGAGACTCTTTTGTGTTGAGCAGTGTGCCTTCTTGCATGTGGAGGCCCCCATGTTATGTAATATCTTTCATATGGCCAGTGAAATGGTATTGTGGGTCACAAATCCCATCATGTTTTTTCCTCTTTGAGGTTTTCCACGTATAAATTCAGTGTGTTATGGTGTTTATTCATGTGGCTGATTTATTTACCTCATGTTATATGTTTTTTCATTTACCAGTTTATATGTGTATGTTATAAAAGGTTAAAATCTTATTTTACCGACAAAACACTGATTCACCCCCCCTCTCAGTGTTCTTGGATTCATTGTATTCCAACAATTGGTATCAGAGCTTGGTACCTCGGAGGAAGTTTAACAACTTGAGGAAGATCCTGAAACTGGAATCATTGAACATGGCTATGGAGAAACAACTTGAGATGGCACTTGAGGATTATGATGCTGAAAGGATGAAGAAATTAAAACTGCAAGATGAATTGAATTCTGCTAATGAATTCATTCTTGTTCTACAAGAAAGGTTATTATCTGCTCAAGCTAAGAGAAATGAACTTTTGCAAAACCAGGATGATGAAGAGAAAAATGCACTTAAGGAACAATGTCAGAAACTGAGTCAAGAAAACATGCTCATGAAGAATGAAAGACAAGACCTGACTACAAGGTTATCAAAAGATATTTAGGACATAAAGAAGAAGGAAGAAAATCTTGCTATATCTATGAAAAATAAATCGAAAGAATGTGGCAGATTGACTCATGAGAATAATCTGTTGAGAACTGATTTGGGACAATCCTAGAATAATGAACAAGAGCTAGAAAGACAAATAATGACTCTAAGAGATGATCTAACTACTGTAAGTGAATATAAAGAAAAATTAAGGATCAGTACTGTACAGTTGGATCATTTATTGAAAAGACAAAGGCAAAGTGAAGATTCTAGAGGACTTGGATTTGTACAAGGCGAAAGCTCTCGTACTACAAATGAAGATCAGGCAACCGGTATGCAGAACTCATTAGACCAGAGGAAACTAATAAGACAATATAATGCTTACAAATTCAATGGTAGATGCTTTGTCTGTAATAAATTTAGGCATATGGCTAGACAATGTAGAAATAGAGCAAATCAAAACTACAATTCAATTCCCGGTCAATGTACAAATTGCAAGAAGTATGGTCATAAGTCAGAAGATTGCAAAATGAATGTTAAATGTCATGCATGTGGAAAGTTTGGACACTTGGCTAATCAATGTAGGTCAAGGAATGGCACTGGATATGTCAAAGCAATTCAAAAGAATAATGTTACATGTTATGCATGCAACAAAATAGGTCATATTGCTAAGTACTGCAGAAGCATGACTACACCGGTTAACAATGATAAAGCAAATGAGATAGGAAAGCAGAAGGTAGATGAAATACAACAAGATCACACCAAGAGATGAGTTAGAAAATCTAAAGAACCAAGTAGAGATGCAACTACACCGGTAACTGCACTTGTAACTCCACCGGTAGAACAGAGCATTCATGCACCAGCAAGAAATTCAACTGGTAACTAAGGCATACGCCTTAGGGGTTGGCAAATTCATTGCGAATCTTGCATATTCCCTGAAAGAGATCTAGAAAGAGATCTGGAAAGTGGTATTGATCATTGATGGAGGTTTATCTGACATAAAATTGTGAAACCAACATCTGGTAGGGTACATCACTGAGCATTTATGACAGTGATGAATTAGGGTTTACTCACTGATAAAAAGGGAAAATGGACTCATTTTCACTCACCCAACACTCGAGCAAACTAGAGCGAGCAAAGGCATTCCAAAGAATTTTCAGCAGTCATCTGAGAAGTAATCAAAACCCCTCAATCGACGACTGTTTTCTAGGTATTTCTTTGAAATGGCATCCGGATCATCATATGCTCCTACTTTCATTATGAATCCCACTATTGTTGAGGTTAAGGATAGGCTTAGGCCTATTTTCAAGGAATTTTCCCAAATTGCTATGAAGGAAGACTCTACTGGTGTGTTTTCGAAGGTTCCCGATGGCGTGGTTTATGTGGAAGATGTCAGGGCCTACATTCACGACACATTGGAGGATTTAGGCACTGAGGAGATCAAGGGAATTTATCAGTCTGTGATACTAGGAAGCTTAGGAATAATCAAACTAGAATATCAAATTATTGAAGATCCAGGGTTAACCAGAATCCTGCATATACCAAAATTCAAGGATGAAGTGATCAAATATATTCTGAGCAGGGTCCGTAATGAATTTATTTGGCTAGACCAGCCTCACATGATCACCAAAGAAGCAATTCAGGCGGTCACTAGCTTACCTAAAGTTGGACAGGAACCAGGAAAGAAGAACTCCAACACTACGGTTGAGAAGCTCACTGGAGCAACCCACGATGGAAGATCAATGAGGTTCAACACCATCAAAGACACATATGTGAAATTTGCCAACATGATCATTGGCTACAAGGTAACTCAATCAAGTTGATTGAACACTGTTGCCAGTTCCTGTATCCATGCTGCACACCAAATGATAAACAATAATAAAAAGTGTGACTTGTGTGAATGGTTAAGGAGTGAATTAATGATTAATCGTGGCAAGATCAAAGGTGTTAAGAAAGGAACTTTTCGGTTTGACAATCTTATTGTCTGTTTTATGTTGTACTTCATGAATGAGCTACCGGGTTTGGGAAAGAAACATTGGGCTCATGACATACCGGTAAGTATGCAGATCAAAGATGTAATAACCGGTCTTGGTAGTAACAGGGATGAGAAGCTTTGGGGATACTTCAAAACTTTTCAGGAGAACATGAGACTGAGGGAAAGAATCTCTAAATACATTATGGAGAAATACTCCACTGATATTTGCTTCATGGTAAAAACAGATGAGACACTCATGGAAGCAGTGTAACCTAGAACTATATGGGTCATTGAATTAGTTTATGAAGTAGATGACAACATCTTGGAGCTATATGCTAAAATGTTGATTGATGCTCCTTTGGATGAAAAGGCTGAACACTTTGACACTGTAGAGGAGAAGACTCTTGAGCTCAAAATTGGCTTCAACAAGAAAAGAAGAGAAAAGAAAATAGACAAAATGTCTGCATTTGTTCAGAATGTAATTCATAGGATAGATACAGAACTAGGTTTTGGATCTAAACCGGTAGATCCACAAGCAACAACTAGTGCTTCTAAGGTGAAGAGGCGTAAAAATTTCATTTCTTCTATCACTTCGAACTCTGATCCAAAGGATAATCAACCTCTTGCATTCATAAGGGTACAAAGGAAGAAAGATAACAAGCCTCTGGTAGAGGAGAAGAAGGTGGAACCAAAGAGGAAGCTAATTAAAAGGTAACAACTGCAACCACACCTTTGACAAGAAAACCTACTCAGAAGAGGCAACCTGCTCCATCTACTCCTGCAACCCCCAACAAGAAGAAAAAGAGTGATGAAGCAACTGAATCTGGTAAAATGACTTGTGTAGAGTTAATTGATGAGGTAACTAAAGATGGAATTTTGAAGAATGTGTCAAATTTTTATGAAGATTTAGATGATAATGAGCAAAATAAAATAGAAGAAGTAATTTTGTTATATTTAGACATATATAAGAATGCTTTGGTAGAGATTTTTAAGGAAAATCCCTTATCATTATATAGTAAGTTAAATGCAAGGATATTAGATGCAATCGGGAGGGACAGAGAAATTAAAGAAGTTGAACTTTTGAGCATGTGTGGCTCTATAAATAATAAGGAAATGAAAAGGTGTATAGATGTTGCAAATAGAACAATCTTTAGCAGCAAAACCTGACAAATAGGCCTAATGATGGGTAGAGTCAATGAGATAATAAATGAGACCAGAGATGGTTGGGCCAAATTCTTCCAAAAGAATCCTAATTTTCTCACTTCTTAAGAAGAATTTTATAAGGCAACAACTCCCACCATTCCAGACAAATCTAAAGGGAAAGGAATTTTGGGAAGTTCAAATCAAATTTTGAATGAATCGACAGATAGTCCTAAAACTAATGAGAGTGTATAGACTAAACCGACAGAGACACCATTTGTACAGTCTGGGTAAGGCAATATAGATAATGTACAGGTTACAGATAATATTGTGGATAATACTCCACCGACAGTAACAGATACTGCACCAAGTGGTGAAGCCACCAGTGACAAAGAGGATGAGAAAAGGGATACATCAAGAGAGGATAAGGAAGATAATGAAAAGGAGACTAAACTGACAGTTGATTCCCCAACAAAACTTTTGGCAATTGACACTTATCAAGTTGAGAAGAAATCAATCATAGAGATGAGTCCCACAGAGCAAATGATGATGGCTACTCAAAAGCTAATGAAGGAAGGATTTGTAGATAAAGGAATAATAGATCAATCAATAACAGTTTTGCATAGATTGATTCCTAATTGTATGATTGAAAATGAAGCAATCCCTTCCGGCAAGCTTAAGGCATTGACACAACACATATCTAAAAAATTTCAATCATTGCAGCAAATTTCCGACAAGAAAGCACTTGAAAGATTTACTCTGGCCAAGAAAGTCGCTTTTGACCAGATTATTGAGACAAAGAAGAGGAAGGTTGAAGAGAAACTTGTACTCATTGAAAATTATTTGAAACAGTGTACTAACATCTACAAGGTCTGTTGTAATATAAATATTCTTACAACAATTGTAGATAAGAGGTTAAAGGAATTACATGAAAAAATTGCTAATATTGCTAATTCTTTTGATGGACTAACTTCACTCACAACTTCCATTGATGGACAAATTTTGACTTTGGAGAACCAAGTTTCTGTTTTTGAAAAGGAAAGAGACAAGATCATTCAGAGAGCAAGGAGTCTCAGAGGTTTGGTGAGTCCAAGATTGGATTTACTTGGTGTACATAAGAGGGAATGTATGGATATGCTTGTGAAGCCCACACTGATAGAAGTCACTGAGAAAGAAACACTTGCACATTTACTGAGTGGACTTATATCCATATTTGAAACATTCAAAACCGATTGGGATACCTATGTATAGTTGCTAGAGAAAGCTTACCCGGAAATCTTGAGAATGGTCAAGCTCTGGTAAAGCAATCTGTAATTATTCTTTCAATTCTTTCACCGATCTTTGGCATTGATGCCAAAGGGGGAGTGTATATTATGTGAAAAATATGTATATAATCCTAGGGGGAGGATATCGACAGAGTATATTGCAGACAAAGTCAATCAGCTTAGGGGGAGCATGTTTCATGTTTCAGTTGAACAGGCAGGGAATCCATTTTTCACATGAGTGTTTCCATCAATGCCAAAGGGGGAAATTGTTGGCAATTGACACTCATTGGATTCATATGTTGTCATTGATGGCAACAAAATTATATTGAAGGCATATACCGACATTTGGAGGCATACACCGACAGATACCAGCATTAGAGTATTCAGGGTCATCACCAGCACCGACACCGACATCTAGCACTTCAGTGAAGCTGACATAAGTCTGGGATCCGAAAGGTTTTATTTGTAAAAACATCTTGTAATTATTGTGTATACACCTAAAAATGGTCTGAAGATAATTAATTAAATAAGTAATTATTTAATTAATCCTCCTCCCTAATTTAATTGAATTCATTAGCAATTTTATTAAATTCTCCCTTTCATCTACTTATTAATAAATCTAAGGATTTATTTAATAGGTTCATTTCAATAGTCCCCTTTGATTAATTAATCCTCCCCCCATTTCAATCAATTCTTCTAATCCCCTAATTAATTAAAACAAATCAATTTATGAGTTGTTGAGAATTAATTAGTCTTTTCCTATTATTTGAATTTTTAAATTCAAATTACCCACATGCCTCCTAACTTCTAACCACCTAACCTAATCATCCCTCTAACCCAACCCATTCTACCTAACCTTGGGTTTGCCTAACCCTATCCTATCTTGCACATTCTAACCTCCTTATCCTAACCTCCTATGGTGTGGATATTTTCTTCTTGAGACACATGGCACTTTGGCCACATGTCTCCTATCTTGGACACTTTCCCTTTTATGAGCAAAGCTCCTTGACACTTGTCACCATAGAGATGACAAGTGTCTTTTCCTCCAACCTCTTCTTCAACCTCCTCCAATTTCACCATTGATATCTTCAGACTCGATCTTGACCGTTGATTCCTGCCACCTCACCCTTGGCCTTGGAAATCCTATAAATATCCCCCATTTTGGAGCAAAAAGGATCCCATCTCATTTCATCTTATGCATTATTACTATAGGTATATCATTTGAGCATTGTTGCTTTAAGCAAGTGTGTCTTAGATTTAGTTTAATTTGGTCATTTTCTAGCATAATTGTTGAATCGTGTAGCTTAATCAATCTCTTTTCTAGCTTAATTGCACCATAGTCATAACTTAATCATGCATATCATTGGCTTAATTAGTCTCTTGGATCAATCTAACATAATCAATCTCATCTTTGCACATCATTATCATTTCAAATCCTCCATCTAGGTGTAATCAAGTCATTGGAATTGCTTATCCAGATCTGAGAGAAAATCCATACTCGCATCTCTTAGGAGGCGATAGGTCGCTTTGTCATGGTTTTATCTTTCATTTGCTTTTAATTTGCCAACCATGCTTGTAATGATCTATTGAGTGTTTTTGTGTTGCAGCTGCAGGTATCACACTTCACAGAGCATGACATTTTGGCACCCACCGTGGGGCCGAAAATCTCATTTTTTGGCCTCTCAAGCATCATCAAATCTTCATTTCTGGCCGGGTCCTAATCAGAATCTCGTACGAGCCCCTTTTCAATCTTGTAGAAGCTCCTTTGTGCACTGATACGATAATTCTTTCTTACTCGTATGAGCTTTTAAGGATACTAAATTATCGTACGAGCTTTGTTTTGCACTCGTACGGTCCCAGAAGGATACTCCTATGGTCAGGTAAATTGTATCGTACGAAATTATGCTTCTGTGTTTTCAAAGAGGATTGCATTTTAGGGTTTTCATGCTTCAATTTGATCATTATTAATGTTAACCCTGGTCTGTTTGTGAGTTTTTTGGCAGCCTAATTGGTTTTTGCAAGACGATTGTCGAAGATTACGCTTGTCAAAGCTTCATTTCACCAAAACACATCATGACTACTTATACATCTATTTTGCATGTTGTCTAGGAGGACTCAACCAAACTTTATGTCTTCTTTAATTTTTCTAGGCACACTTGATTTTGCTAATGGAAATGAATAATCATGTATTATGTGTTTTGATGATAGGCGAGCGAGTATGCTCTCGCCTTTCTTAGGTGATCAGAAAGCTAGACTAATCTTTTGCTTTCATTAGTGCATATCTTTAGCGAGCCTGCCCTCCCGAGGAGCTAATAACTCTTAGCCATTAAGGTCGGTGAGAGGGGAACGACCTAAGTGGGAACAGCTAATGCCAAATAATCCAACCCACTATAAAATAAATATGATTTGATGAAAATCAAGTCAACGACAGTGCTCAAAAATAGCTCTCCTCCATACCTTCGGGTATATCAAACCTTGGTTTTCAAGGTTGGGAGACCTCTTAATTGAGTTTATACCCTGATGCACCGAACAGATCCCTTACTAGTTCCAAATTAAATTAGAAGCTACCTGATTTACCTCCGAAAGGGTGACAATCTTTATGCAAGAGAGATAGTAACTCTCCTAAGACACTTGCCATATCGTACCCCCATTAGCATTTGGAGTTGGATAATACGGTGTTGAGAATCCATTGCGTGAGACTCAACAACCGTATTTTGATTAGCTATTAGGTGTGTACCTAAGCTTGCAAGCAAAGGTTTTCTCTCTTAGCCAACTTCCTTAGGTAGTGTAATGTGCTTGAGGTCACTTATAATATCGCGTGTTTGTTATGTCATCATACCTAAAACAAAAAATCAAACATCTAAAACTAGAAAACAAAAGAAAAACATCAAACTTCAATGATCAAAAATCTATCCAAACAACATTTTTTGCCTTTGTTTTATCTTGAGTCGTACGAGCTTGTGTTTTATCGTACGAGTCCTCTGGTTTATCGTTTTGCTCAGTAAGTTTTATCGTACGAGTCCTATGGTTTATTGTTTTGCTCAGTAAGTTTTGTCGTATGAGTTCTCTGGTTTATCATTTTGATCAGTAAGTTTTGTCGTACGAGGCCTCTCGTTTATCATTTTGCTCAGTGGGAATTGTCGTACGAGCTTGTGCTTTGTCATATGAGATTATTGATTTGTCGTATGGGTCTGTATGTATTGTCGTCTGAAGTTGCTTAAACGGTCGTATGAGTTTTTGTCTCTGTTGGTCCAGAGTTGTTTTCTTGCACATCTTTTTCAGGTCTGTCCTATTTTCTCGGTCAATTTGTAGTGATCATAAACACCTATTATCTATCATTTTGTGCTTAGATTGTCTCCTTGGTTTGCTCGGTCAAGTTATTATCTGTCAAATCATACTCTAGAAGATAAACACCTCAAGATTTTCAAGTACTCGAATTCAACAAGTTCAAGATCTAAACATCTCAAAGTGTATCATCACCCTCTTTGATAAACTGATCACTCAAAACATAGTTTCTCATCAAGATCTATCATCCTTTATCACGAAACTACAACGTTTGGTCAAGATAACCTTGTCCCACATCGTAGGATATATAGTTCCTATTGGACTTGGTTTTTATCAAATCATCATCATTGCACTCCAAAACTGAAGATCGAAAAACTTGCAAACTTTTAAACACTTGAATCATATGTTCTTGTCATATCACTCTATCACATTTATATTGACAATCGATCACTTTTAGACAATCGAACCCCTGAAATGGAAATTAAAACATTTGAAATAGTTGAAGATCATAGAAACATGGAACACCAAAGCAAAATACAATTAAAAAGACAATATATCAGAGAAATCAAACAAGTCCAAAATCAAAATCCAACTATGTCAAAATCTAACAAGGATTCAAATATATCTCCAAAGAAAGGTGGCTCTTTTATGCAACTCTTAAAGATATCCCTAAAGGATTTGGCTGAGAAAGATCAAAATCATGCACCTATGTCTAGCAATGGCTCATCCCTCCATAAGAAAATTGACTCTCCAAATGCATCTATTCCTACACCTCTTGAAAACTTGTAAGAACCTTCCATAGCATCATCACCAAACAATACACCCAAAGATGAAGTTCCCCAAGGGATATCCATGATTGCCATCAAACCTATTTCAGAGGATACTATTCAAAGCTCATCTCCTTCATATCCAAGCCTTGATTCCTTGCAACATCCCTATAATGCTCCCCTGCAAATTTAAGTCCTCATTCATAGAACGCTCGTTAAACGTGTCCTAATAGATGGGGGAGCTAGCTTAAACATTTGTTCTTTGAGTCTTGCCCGTGCTCTAGGTTATTCAGAAGATGCAACTGATCCCCAGAAAAAGATCACCATTAAAGCCTATGATGAAGAAGAACGTTCCTCTAAAGGAATTGTGGTATTACCCATCAGAGTGGGACCTTTACAAAAAGACACAGCATGCCAAGTTCTAGACTTGGACTTATCATACAACATACTTTTGGGGAGACCATGGATACATGACATACAAGTTATTCCATCAACATATCATCAATGCCTGAAATTTCCCTACAATGGGCAGGAAATCACAATATCAGTAGACTCAAATCCATTGCAGTGTTGTAGTAATCTCAAACTAGTTCAAGAGGTCATAGTTTCACATAACAGAGAGGCAACATCTTCAAGCACACAATCCAAAGAACAATCATTTGCATCAATTTTGTCAAACATGGAGAAACAAATGCAACTAAGAGATCGAGGGAACAGAGAATATTTTCTATCGTGGAAGAACAAACAAGAGCAACTTAAAATTGAAAGGGAAGAAGCAGATGTAGATGTTGATGTAGTTCACACATATGCAGAGAAAACATTAGGAACTAGCCTACTTGAATCAGAATCACATTCGACTGACTTGGAATTAATCGAGGACTATTAGGAGCTTCTTGTACAAGATCATTCTGATGAGAGTATCGATCTAGACATGGAAATACATATTGAAAGCTCTGACATCTCTATCATGACCCGTAATATCTTTGACATAATTCAACATGAGGATCCTTTATCCTTAATCCCTCCCGAACCTATGGACTAGGAAAATGAAGGACATACTGCCATTGATACCTTACTGAATGACCAAACCATATCCTTATATCTTAATGAAATCAAATCCACAACAACTTTCACCAAGGATTTTGCTAACGTATCTTCGAGTCAAGTGGGTGCCAAATCTCCTAGTCACAAAAGTGAAAATCAAGAAAATAATATTAGGTCTACTACTGAAAACCATTTATTGGCAACATTAGACTACAAAAAAGTAAAAATAAAGGATGCATCTAACAGTGAAAACCTCCTTGAGGCACCAGAAGATGGGAGATTTGACACCTTACCTGAATATTATCAAGAAAGGTCAACAATTTTGATAGAATCAACAGAGGGAGTTACCATTGGCACAACTGATCTACATCCAGCAATCTCTCTATCAAAACATGAAGCATATAAATATTTGGAACCCTTCAAAAGATGGCAAATCAATTTTACCTGGTCATATATAGACATTCCAGGGTTCGATCCATATCTTACAATACATCACCCGAATATCAGTCCAGGAGCAGGAATCAATAATGGAACACATCACAGATTAGGAGCAGGTATTCTATTCATCACACCACAAGGTCATACAATTCCAAAAGCATACAAATTAAGCTTTCCATGCACCAACAATACAACAAAATATGAAGCTTTGGTTACAAGTATCAAAATGACTATAGAATGGAACATTACACAACTTAAAGTCTTTGGAGACTCTCAGCTCGTCATCAATCAAATCAATGATGATTATCAAACAAAAGATGAAAAATTAATGCCTTATAAAAAGATGGTTGATGATATCAAGAAATACTTTGTAGAAATAAATTTTCAGCAAATTCCAAAGACTGACAACAAAGCAGTAGACGCCATGGCTACACTTTCATCTCTCCTTTAGACACAGGAAAATCAACAACATTATGAATTCCTAGTAGAAGAGTTGTTTTACCCTACTCATAATTGTCCTGATTCCCAAACTATCTGTCACCTTGTTGGGCATGAATCCTCCCGTTACGACCAAACTTACACATACCTGAAAGATAATATCCTCCCTCCTGACTTATCAAAAAATCAAAAGAGAAACTTTATTCGCCAATCCTCCCATTATACTCTCGTCGCGGATACCTTGTTTAAACGAGGTCTAGACAGTACTCTTTTAAGATATCTTGAACAAGAAGAATCTGAGAAGGCCTTACATGAAGTCCATAACGACATTTGTGGCACTCATTCAAGTGGTCTTACCCTTTCAAAAAAACTCATACGCTTGGGCTATTATTGGCCAACTATGGAACAAGATTCATTTCAGATAGCTAGAACATGCAAACAATGTTAGATCCATGAGAATTTGATTCATGCACCGGTACAAGAATTTCATGCTTTGGCAACATCTTGGCCTTTTTGTCAATGGGGTCTTGATCTAGTAGGAAAGATAAATCCTTCTTCATCTAATGGTCACAAATTCATCCTTGTAGCTACAAAATATTTCACAAAATGGATTGAGGCAGTACCTCTCACAAATATCACAAGAAAACAAATTGTTGCCTTTATCTTGAACTACATCATCTGTCATTATGGAATACCCATGACCATTATCATTGATAATGGGCGACCATTCAAAAATCAGGATGTACAAGAGCTATGTGATAAATTCAAGATCCAACACAGATTTTCCACACCCTACTATCCACAAGGGAATGGGAAAGTAGAAGCATCAAATAAAACAATTCTGAAAATCCTCAAAACGACAATAAATGATGCTGGAAGAGATTGGCATATTCAATTGAACCCTACTCTATGGGCCTACTGTACCAGTATTCGCACACCAACAGGTGCCACACCTTTCTCTCTTGTCTATGGATTAGAAGTAATACTGCCAATAGAAGTAGAGATACCTTCTCTACGAGTATCATTAAAAGGTCTTATCCTAGATGAAGAACAACGAGTATCTAGGTTGCAGGAGTTAAAATTGATCAATGAATGAAGACAAAATGCCTTTGATCATTTAAAGGTATATCAGCAAAGAATGTGTCGCAGTTATAATCACAGGGTCAAACCACGAGTCTTTCAAGTTGGAGAACTTGTACTAAAGAAAAATCCACGCAACAAGGTAGATCGAGAAAAGAAAGGAAAGTTCGAACCAAACTGGTTAGGTCTATTTGTGGTCACAATATTATTTCGGTCAGGAGCATATCAGCTATCAACACATGACGAAGATCAACTCGAGGAACCCATCAATAACATACATTTGAAGAAATTTTATGTCTGAAAAAAGCAGAAAAATAAAAAGCAGTGAAAAAGCAAGAAAAATAAAAAACAATGAAAAAAGCAGAAAAATAAAAAACAATGAAAAAGTAAGAAAAATAAAAAACAGTGAAAAAGCAAGAAAAATAAAAAACAGTGAAAAAGCAAAAAAAATAAAAAACAGTGAAAAAACAAAAAAATCAAAAAAAAAGTGAAAAAGCAAAAAATAAAAAAAAAATTCAAATATGAGAAAAAGTGCAATAAAAATAGATGGTGAAAACTTGGCAAACAAGTGTTATCTGTCAACTAGCTCTTCCATCTATTAGTTCATGCATCCTTCCACTTGCATTCATTCAGCGCTGTTCATATCCATAATAAAGCTTTGTACATACACAGGCATCTCGGGTGGCTTTTTGCCATGGTTTGGATCATTGGGTGTATCATAATGAATTTGTTTCTAGGCTTGGGGCAAAATCCTACACCTAGCTGGGGGCAAATTTTTTTATCATTTTGAGCTTAATCAAACAGGGAGAACAACAGTTAGACAACTCTTATCAAGCGAAAACTGAGACACATCCAACATTGAACACAAAATCAAATTATCAAACATCAAACTATCAAATATCAATCTAAGCACATTCACACACATTTCAATAGATGATATCTTTTGGATAATGATTTTAACATGATTGTTCAAATTTTCTATCTTGATTTTCGCTATCATGATTTCTAGTAACTCCAGGATGTCTCTGACTAGAGGAACAAGGAAGGAACATGATATTTTTCTTGTCTGTTGTCTGTAAATTAATCATTGATATGTGCAAATTTGTCTCAATACATGATCATTGGAGTATCATCAAAGCTATTTCCGATTTGCATATTGAAATGGTTAATATTGTCTATTTTACGCAAGTAACACTCAGGTCATCTTGGTTCAATTATACCTTGATGCTTGTGCTAACTTGCCATATCAAAATCTGGGAAAGTCATGCTTAGGTCATCATGGTTTAATTATACCATTGATGTTTGCACTTACTTCCCACATTTTATAAAGCTCAATGATGACAAAATGCAATAACTCAGTGACTGGTCCAGTCGTAGCTTTGCATTTCATTTGCATTGGCATTTTCATTTAGCTTGCATTTCATTCTTGTATGGGATCTCGCATGCTCATTTTATCCAAGATTAAATCTATCACATGAATCATCAATGTATCATCATGAGTGTATACGCAATCAGAATGATGACTCATCTTCTCTAGATATTATCGACTCAGCGAAAATCTTATAATCTACCCTCAATATAACCAACATCAGCATATCTGAATCTTTCTACAACTTGATATCAACAAACTGTCAGTTCTTTATCCAATAAACCTTATCAATTCTATCAATCAATTGCATCTAAATCGATCCTATCAAGTCTTATACAGGATGTATCTTTCCTGAAACCAGACGTTTTGATCATGTTTTATACAAGATATATCATTCTTGAAACCAGACGCTTTGATCATCTTTGTCTTATACAGGAGGTGTCATTCCTGAAACCAGACTGAATCTCGATCTTATCAATCTAATCAATCAAGCTAATCGTAGAACTCGTATTTTCATCAACCATAGTTGCAGAAATCAAATCATTTCTAATCGGGATATCAATTTCGCAAAAATTCACACACTCCAAAGGTCAATTATCTCAATTGATCTCCTGAGGGGGCATCATCGTATCGCAATTTATCAATCAATAGTTGGGGCATCCTATCGAACTAATATCATCATCAAAATGAGATTATTCTTTGAATCAACATGTCATCACACCTCGCTTCAAAGAGGGGGAAAATGTATACACCTAAAAATGGTCAGAAGATAATTAATTAAATAAGCAATTATTTAATTATTCCTCCTCCCTAATTTAATTGAATTCATTAGCAATTAAATTATCCCTTTCATCTACTTATTAATAAATCTAAGGATTTATTTAATAGGTTCATTTCAATAGTCCCCTTTGATTAATTAATCCTCCCCCACTTCAATCAATTCTTCTAATCCCCTAACTAATTAAAACAAATCAATTTATGAGTTGTTGAGAATTAATTAGTCTTTTCCTATTATTTGAATTTTTAAATTCAAATTACCCACATGCCTCCTAACTTCTAACCACCTAACCTAATCATCCCTCTAACCTAACCCATTCCACCTAACCTTGGGTTTGCCTAACACTATCCTATCTTGCACATTCTAACCTCCTTATCCTAACCTCCTATGGTGTGGATATCTTCTTCTTGAGACACATGGCACTTTGGCCACATGTCTCCTCTCTTGGACACTTGCCCTTTTATGAGCAAAGCTACTTGACACTTGTCACCACAGAGATGACAAGTGTCTCTTCCTCCAACCTCTTCTTCAACCTCCTCCAATTTCACCATTGATATCTTCAGACTCAATCTTGACCTTTGATTCCTGCCACCTCACCCTTGGCCTTGGAAATCCTATAAATATCCCCCATTTTGGAGCAAAAAGGATTCCATCTCATTTCATCTTATGCATTATTACTATAGGCATATCATTTGAGCATTGTTGTTTTAAGCAATTGCGTCCTAGATTAAATTTAATTTGATCATTTTCTAGCATAATTATTGAATCATGTAGCTTAATCAATCTCTTTTATAGTTTAATTGCATCATCATCATAGCTTAATCATGCATATCATTAGCTTAATTAGTCTCTTGGATCAATCTAACATAATAAAACTCATCTTTGCACATCAATATCATTTCAAATCCTCTGTCTAGGTGTAGTCAAGTCACTGGGATTGCTTATCCAGATCTGAGAGCAAATCCACACTCGCATCTCTTAGGAGGCGATAGGTCGCTTTGTCACAGTTTTATCTTTCATTTGCTTTTAATTTGCTAACCATGCTTGTAATGATCTATTGAGTGTTTTTGTGTTGTAGCTGCAGGTATCACACTTCACAGAGCACGACATATTGTATATGGCCGACATTGAATACCTTTTTGTATTGTAAGCCGACATAAGGCATATTGTTTGTAAAGGGTATATAAGTCAGTCTGTTAGGACATTTTTTGATAAATGACAAAGAAGTATGAGAAGGTGATGCGAAGGATATGTATGCAGGTCATTTGTATGCGAATTTAATATCATGCTATGATTAGTAGATGGTTTGTAAAGCATTCTTGGAGGAAAGGAGATATCGGTAGAAGGGTTAAGAGTTTATGAATCAGTACAGAACAAAGCTTTAACCAGAACTCTTTTTGGCATTGCAAATGCATTTTGTGAGTTCACGAGTACTATTTTATCTTAGCAGAAGCTTGTGGTCAGTGAGACTCTTTTGTGTTGAGCAGTGTGCTCTAGGCAGTGTGCCTTCCTGCATGTGCAAGCCCCCATGCTATGTAATATATTTCATATGGCCAGTGAATTGATATCGTGGGTCACAAATCCCACCGTGGTTTTTCCTCTTTGAGGTTTTCCACGTATAAATTCAGTATGTTATGATGTTTATTCATGTGGCTAGTTTATTTACTTCATGTTATATGTTTCTTCATTTACCGGTTTATATGTGTATGTTATAAAAGGTTAAAATCTTGTTTTACCAGCATAACATTGATTCACGCCCCCCCCTCTCAGTGTTCTTGGATTCATTGTATTCCAACAATAAATTGCTAGTAAAATATGATAGGGAAGTTCTTGAATTGAAAATGACAATAAGGTTTTCCATGACATGAAGTTTACATGCTATGAAATATATTTTCCAAGGCATAGAACAATACTTATTAGGAAAACACAATTAATAATTAGTTTCCATATTTTACCTCAAAACTAAACTAAATATCACTTATTAATATTTAACCATATGCAACATAAATGATAAAATGGTATGAAAATGCAACGGAAATGGTAGGTGGAAATGGGTATAAAGGTGCATGAAATACACTGACACATGACATAAAATGGGGCGTAATTAGCTCTCATTAATAAACTAATAAAGATCCCAAAAGAATTATTTTTGATTGACATGAGGATCCAAACAGTTTGTTGGGTAGGATCTGACCCATGATCAATCATGCAAGAATGTCATCATGGTGCAAGAAGGGTGACAACCCCTCCATAACCAACCTCATGATTGGAGGCAAAAACCAAGCCAATTGGGCAAATAACTCGACATGATACAAAAAGCATGAAAGAAGCAATCTTAATTTCCTAAAGACATAGCACATCAATAACATGCTAATTCTATCAAGTATCCTACATGAAATACTTTTTGGTGAGGTCAATGAGACCTCAGACATTCCATGAGAAGAAATTAATGACTAAAAAGTCCTACATACCATCCTCCTCCTCCTCCTCGACAGAGAGAGGAGAAATGATTATGCAAGAATCTGAAGCCTTTTGAAAACCAGGAAAACCATTCCTTCATTTTTTGGGACAATCTTGTCTTCCACCATGTGCCTAGAAGGGTTGCTAGAGCAACAGAAAATATGCGGCTAAGCTAAAAGTACCAAAGGTAGCTGAATAAAGGGTACCAAAAGCAAGCTGAGGTGTTCGCATAAAATTTGAAAAAATAGGAGTTGTAGACACCTAAAAATGTCTCATCACTAACACACTAATTATTTGTCTTTATTAATTAAATAATTCTTTAATTCTTCAATTAATCTAATTTATATTCTTCTGAACTAATTTAATCATTTCTAATTATTCAATTTCTATTTTAATCATTTAACCATGCAACCTTCCCCTCTTTAAAATTAATTAAATATTTTATTATTTAATTAATTTTGAATTTACAATTTTAATTAAATAATCTTTATTATTTAATTAAATTCAATTCCTAGTCTCCCACAATTAAACTAATTTAAATAAATTATTTAATTGTCTAACTCATGCTTTTCTAATTTAAAAATTCAAAAATTCAAATTTCTCCAAATTCTATTTTCAGTTAATTTCAAATAATGAATGGTTCATAAGGCACAACACTTGTTGAAGGTTTTGCAAATGGGGTTGCAAGCTAAGTGGGTTTAACCTTGGAGGGAACTCCATGGTTAAGCGCGCTAGAGTTGGAGTAGTACAAGGATGGGTGACCTCCCGGGAAGTCCCAATGCTTCACCCCTGTGAGCATCACCTAGATGCAATGAATGCTAAATGGACCATTCATTCTCACGAGAGATGGGTTCTTATGAAACACTACTCGTGAAACATGGGTCAATGCGTTTGACTAAAAAATTACACGGTTGAACCCTGATAGTGTGTGCGGTAAATGTGGACGACATAAACGTAAAAGTTTGTTTCAAAGTGTCCACACACCAATGAGACTCTTTGTGCAAGTTATAGGAGCTATATTGAATACCTCAATTTCCCAAGGGGTGTCCCATTGTTCTCTATCTCACAAGATCCCCTAAGTCAAGGCCTTTGCTCTCAGATCACTGAGCAAAGTGACTTAGGAATGAAAACTCCAAGAACGAGTGATGTTTGATTATAAACATGACTGCATTACTAACATGTATGATATTGAAGTTATGATGATTAATCTAGCATAAAGATGATGATAAGATTAGCTTATTATCATAGCAATGATATACTAATCTAACATGGATATGTTATGATATTGAAAATGCTTCTAAATGCTATTAAGATGATTTATCAAAGAGAGGCTAAAATGCTTAGTTTAAATGACTATAGGTTTGATGCACAAAGAATTGGATTGTAAAATGAGAGAATGAGAGCTCTATTTATAAGAAAAATAGGGAAATGGATGGTCAAGATTGAATAATCTCAATAAGGGACATGATTGAAATTTATCAATCCATGTTCACAATTCTCACCAATGAAATGGTGACAATTGTCAACAAGAGGTTACTTGAGAGGAGATGAAAGAAGCATTAAATTATTGAGAAGACATGATGGTTACCTTAGGAGGTAAGGGTTAAGGTTAGACTAGGGTTATCCATTGGATAAAGCCTTCACCCAAGAGGTAAACTCTTGTGCAAGGGTTAAAGAAATAACCAATGTTAAAGCCATGAATGCTTGATGAGACCCTTGGGTTAGATGAGGGTTGAGTTAGGGATAAAGTCTCTAATCATGCAAGAAGGTTGAGTTAACCACTAATGGTTATGTAAGAGCCTTTAATGGTTTGGAATACTTTGAGGGTTTACTTGTTGAGGACATAAAGCCTTTAATGGTTTTCAAAGACTTTGAAGGCTTTGAGAAGTGACTTCTCTTTTCTTAGGGATGTGACAATATTTAGGAGATGGATTAGGCTAAATTATAATTGATAATAAGAATCTGATCGCTACAGGTCACAGTATAGGAGCTACAGGCACAAGTGCTACCACAACAATGCTAGATTACGAAGATTATGGCAGAGCAGGATGCAGAGAGAGAGAGCGTCGCGGATGGGTAGAGGATCTTGCTGAGAGATTGGAGAGAGCGATAGATGGTGCCCCGATGCGGGACACGCTAAGGGAGATACAGTATACGGCCAAGGAGGTTGAGTATTACAAGCATTTATATGAGGAGGCAGTCCCTAGAGTGTTGGCATTTGGCATTATAATAGACAATGGGAGATTGTTGGCATTTCAATAAGGATATTGAGAAGGTTGTTGATGATTATGGATATAATTGATTAAGGATGTTTACTGTCTTGATATTATTATTTTGTCATTGATGTCAAGAAATTGATTTTCTAATTCAGTATGATGTTGCCATATCTTGAGAAGTATGATTTGAAGAGTATAAAGATGTCGGTAAAAGACAGAGAAAGAATATGATGAATAAGGGGACGAATAAGGTATTCAATGGGCAACTATTATCATCAGACAATGATGAGATCATGATGTTTAGATTGTTTTAACATCATACATATGTTGTAAATTGTAAGGTTAATACTATACTATGTTACCGAGCAAAGAACCTAGTCGGTAAACCCTAAGGAACCTAGTCGGTAAACCTAAGGTTATCACTATCGGTTAATGAAGGCAGAATGTCTACCGAGTGAAGTTTAGTATTTACCGAGTTGTTATCGAGTTGTAACCAAGCTGTAACAAAATACATTAAATGGTTACATGCATTATTTAATAAAGGAAGCTGATGATCTGGAACTGATTAAATGATTGGTATGTCATGCATGAAATTTGTTAATGAATCTATGGCAAAGGAAAATCCGCATGAAGATCTACAGCTCAAATTGAATTGCAATACCCTAGCACAAGTTCCAAGAAATGTATGCAAGTTCCTAGGCGGGGTAAAACGTTTTCAGATCGAAGGATACATTGAACCTGGTCAAAGTTTGAAGATCTAATGGCTATGATTGATCATGGGAAATGTGATCAAGGAGATTAAGCGGTTGGCGAATTGTTTATAAATAGGGAACTATTGATAAACAATGTATGCACAAGGATGCTACATAGTGATTACCGAGCACAGAAGCTTGAAGACCTGTTTGAATAACAGAGTATAGAAGCCCAGCAGATGGACAAGATTAGTTCTATGTCTAGATTGTATTGAGCAAATAAGAATCTACTTTAGCATTTTAGATGTGAAGTTGCGAATAGATTGTTATTACTGTTATTTTATGAAAGTGATAGAAAATCTCTTAACCGAGTGGACTTAATAGTCTTATTTGTAAAACCCTCTAGCAAGGTGACATTCTGATTGAGTGTTTGAAATCCTTTAACAAGGTCACTTCTAACAAGGTGAAGATCCTAACAGATATGAGGGAAATCCCTTAACCGGGTCACATCTATCAATATGTTTGTAATCTTTAATAGGATTTGCTTTTAACCGAGCATACTCTAGAAGAGTATATTTCTTAGTGGGTCCGAAATCCCACAGTGGTTTTTCCCTATTTGGGTTTCCACGTTAAATCTGGTGTTATGAGGTTTATGATGTTTATATGCTTTTGAGTTTGCATGTTTAGCAGTTTTGGTTATATTATTGAAGTATATGTTACCGAGGTTGAATCTGATGTTTTTATGGAAGATTAAGTTTGTATGATTCACCCCCCCCCCCCCCCCCTCTCATCTTGTTGGCTATTGGATCTATACTTACATTAAGTATCATAATTATCATAGAGATCATAGAGCTTCGAGCTATGCAACTAGTCGATCTGTTCACAGTCATACGGGGACAGAGAGTAGAGGTGTTATGGGGCCTGCCCGACGTGATCCACCTGGTGGAGATCCAAGGGTTGGGACATCTACTGTGAGACCATCAGCCTTAGGAGATAGTCATACCTAAGAGACCCATCTTTGTTGTATTTTGATCATTTTGTTGTATTTTGACACACATGATACTCCTTGCACATTTCGACCATTTTTTATATATATATATGGCACTAATTTTCTTGGATCCACATGTGTTATTGATGATGATTGATGATATGCATTGATATGATGATTCTATGAAGATGATGTGATGCTTAGATAATGATGCTCTTGATTTTGATGATGATGTATGATTTATGATGAGATGAGAGTGTGAGAATGTATTTGCATTGATTACTTTGATTTATGAGATGTATGATAATCATGTGAGATGTATCTTGAAAATGAGATGTATGATAATGATAATGCAATATTTTTAAAATGGTATGCTACTAATGCAAGCTTAAGAATGGTATGTAGTTAATGCAAGCTTAAAATGATATGCAACTAAATGCAAGATTAAAATGATATGCAACTAAATGATCACTTTAATTTTGGCATTGTCATTCATGTATAGTCACTTGTTTGTGCTTTGTTTTTATTTGTCATCATTGAGCTTTTGATATGTTGGAAGTCTATACAAGCACAATGGTATAATTGAACCATAATTACTTGAGTAAAACTTACATGGATGTTTGATACTGTAAGACGACAGAAGCATCGAGGTATAATTGAACCAAAATGACCTGAGTGTTGCTTGTGTAAAACAGACAAGAGTTAACCATTTGTATGCACAAAGTGGAAAAATGTCTTCAATGATATGTTTACAATCATGTCTCGAGACAATATTTGCACCGTACAAATAATCACCTCACAAATAGAAAACTAAAGAAAAATATCAGATTCCTTCGTTGCTTTCTCTAGCTCGATGCATCCTCGAGTAGCTCAGGAGATCCAATGATTCAAAAATTTAAGATACAAAATAGTCAAAATTTCATGCTAGATGTAAACAAACTATAATTCAGAAAATCATCCATCATGTGTGTGTTATAATTGTAATTGGATAATGGTCTTGTTTTCTAGCCAGATAAGCAGTTGTTCACATTCGTTTCTTTAGTGTGTTGTGATCCTTGTTGTTTGTTGGCGGACTGCTTAAAGTGAGAGGAATGTTGCCCCTAGTCACAGATATCTATTGATGTGGATATATACGTTGATCACCAAGCCATGGTGGGATATGAGGTAGAGAACTTTTTCTCAGATAATCAAGGACAATGACTACACTAAGTATGTTCAGGGTAATGTTGTGCGAATAAGTGTTGGGCAATGGCCATTAGCTGAGACTTTGATGGATCAAATGATATGAGTATTGATAGATAGAGGAGCCATTCTCTTGCAAATAGTACCTGTTGCTAGGTTTTCAATACTTGGTTTTATTGCACTTTTTTTTTTGTTGTTGATTTTTTTGTATTTTTCTGATTTTTGATTTTTTTTGTATTTTTTTTTGCTTTTTCCGTGCATTGGATGACTCAAGTGTAGAATTTATTCAGATGGATGTTTTTGGTTGGTTCATTGAGCACATCCCCTTCTGAAGTTGTTAACTGATAAGCGCTTGATCCATAGGCTGATATGATGACAAAAGGACCCAACCAGTTAGGTTCAAACTTTCCCTTCTTTTCTTGATCTTGTTGATTTCTAGGATTTTCCTTTACTACAAGATCACCGACTTTGAAAGCCCTTGGGATGAATTTGTGATTGTAGCTCCTACACATTCATTGTTGGTATGCTTTGAGATGGTCATAGGCTTGTTGGCATTTTTCATCAAGAATCTCTAGTTCATGTAACCTATTGACTCAATACTCCTCATCTGGTATGAGGCCCTTCAAAGATACTCTAAGAGATGGGATTTCTACCTCAAGAGGTAGAATTGCTTCTAATCCATACACCAATGAATATGGTGTAGCTCCTGTAGGTGTCTGAATGCTAGTCTTGTATGCCTAGAGTGTCGAATTGAGTTGTACATGCCAATTCTTACCTGCATCATTTACTATTTTCTTGAGGATTTTTAGGATTATTTTATTTGAGGCTTCTGCTTGACCATTCCCCTATGGGTAGTAAGGTGTAGAGAAGCGATGTTGGATTTTAAATCTTTCACATAGCTCTCGTACATCTTGATTTTTGAAAGGATGCCCATTGTCTGTGATGATAGAACTGGGAATGCCATATATGCAAATGAGATAATTGAGAATAAATTAGGCAATCTGTTTTCCAGTTAATGTGGTCATCAGGACTGCTTCAATCCATTTTTTGAAATACTTTGTTGCAGTGATAATGAATTTGTGTCCATTTGAAGAAGAAGGATGAATTTTCCCTACTAAATCAAGTCCCCACTGACAGAAAGGCCAAGATGTAGTAAACGGTTGTCGCTCTTGTGTTGGTGCATGGATACGATTGCCATGAATTTGGCACTTAGGACATTTCTTTGCAAATTTATAAGACTCTTTCTCCATTGTCGTCCAGTAATATCCCATTCTCAGAAGTTTCTTGGTGAGAGTAGAACCACTTGAATGCATACCACAGATACCCTTGTGAATCTCATGTAAGGCTGAGTTAGATTCATTACGATTAAGGCAAAGACCTCGACGATAAAGGGTGTCAGCGATTAAGGTATACCGGGCGGCTTGCCAGATGAAGCTGCATTTTTTGTTGCAGGATAGGTTGAGTGGAAGGGTATTGTTCTTAAGATATTCGTAGATTGTCCCGTATAGAGGGGAGTCTAAATCGGTTAAGGCTAGATGACTTGGGATGCGGAATTGTCATAAGCTAGGGAAAACAGTTGCTCTACCAGGAACTCATAACGACTCTATTTCTCTGGAATTTGCAACAGTGAAGTGATAGTGGCCATTGCATCGACCGCTCTATTGTCCAACCTTGGTATCTGCTTGAAGGTGATGTGTACAAAGTACTGTTTGAAATCATCCACCATTCTTTTATAGGGCATTAGTTTATCATCCTTTGTTTGATATTCATCATTGATTTGATTGATAACTAATTGAGAATCTCCATAGACTCTCAATTATGTGATTCTCCACTCCATAACCATTTTGATTCCTGTGACCAAGGCTTCATATTCAGTGATTTTGTTGGTGCATGGAAACATTAGTATATAAGATCGTGGAATGGTGTGCCCTTCTGGAGTGACGAACAAGATGCCGACACTTGATCCATGTTGGGTATAGGATCCATCAAAGTACAAGGTCCATTACTTAGGTGTGACAGTAAGGACATCCATGTATGGAAATTCCACCTGCATAGGTTGTTTATCTGGTAGCAGTGCTTCAGCCAATTGATCTGCAATTACCAGTCCTTTGATAGCCTGACGTTTTGTGTACTGGATATCAAACTCATTGAGAATCACAACCCATTCAACCAATCGACTTGTAAGAGCTGCTTTGCTGAGTAAATACTTAAGAGGGTCAATTTTAGCGACTAGCTTGATTGTGTGAGCTAGCATGTAGTGGCTGAACTTTTGAGAGGCGAATACCACCGCTAGGCAAGCCTTCTCAATGAATGTATAATTTAGCTCATAGCCATTTAAAGTTCTGTTGATGTAATATATAGCTCGTTCCTTGCCTTTTAGATCTTCTTGTGTTAGCGATGCCACCAATGATACTTTCGTTGTCGATATGTAGAGAATGAGAGGCTTTCCTGCTATTGGTGGTACTAAAACTGGTGGATTCATTAGATATTGCTTGAGTTGGTAGAATGATTTCGCACACTTGGCTTCCCATCTGAAAGGTATGTTCTTATGTAGTAGATGATTGAATGGTAGACTTTTATCTGCTAGTTGGGCTATGAATCGCCTAATAGATTGTAGTTGTCCTTGTAGAGATCTGAGCTGACTAATGTTCTTAGGAGGTGGAATCTCCATGATGGCCTATACCTTCGCTGGATCTACTTCAATGCCCTTTGCGGACACAATGTAGCCTAATAGTTTGCCTGATGTGACCCCGAAGACACACTTCTTAGGGTTTAGTCTGACCTTGAACTGTTTCGATCTTTAAAATATTTTATCTAATATGTCCAGATGTTCTGCCTGGGTGAATGATTTAGCCAGTAAATCATCCACATAGTCCTCCAAGAAGGTACGCATAATATCATGGAAGATTGTTGTCATGGCTCTTTGATAACTTGCCCCAACATTCTTTAAGCCAAAAGGCACGACGTTCCAACAATACGTTCCCCATGGACAGGTCAACGCAATTTTATCTTAATCCTCTGGGGCAATTTTGATTTGATTATAGCTAGAGAAACTGTCCATTAATGATAACATTGCGTGCCTTGCTGTTAGATCCACAATTATATCAATGCTTGGCAAAGGAAAGTCATCCTTTGGACATGCCTTATTGACATCTCTAAAATTTGTGCATATTCTGATGCTTCCGTCAGGTTTTGAAACTGGTACAATGTTTGAAATCCATCCAGCATAGTCTATAGGTCGAATGAATCTGACGTCTAATAACTTCTTTAGTTCAGCTTTGACCAACAATGCCACATGCGGGTTCATCTTTCTTAATTTCTATTTGACTGGCTTAGATCCTAGAGAGATGAACAAATGATGCATGATTAGGTTCGAATCTATTCCTGGCATATCAACATAGGACCAAGCAAAATTGATTTGCTTTTCCTTAAAGAATTTGATAAAATCTGGTTGCTCTTCTTCTGTCAATGATTCAACAAGGTGTATGGCTTTTACTATTGTTTCTGTACCGATGTTTACTGATTGAGTGGGCTTGATCAATATGGGTGACCTCTCTTGACAGTGTTCAGGAAGAGTATCAAGTCTCCCATCCTTAGGTGCCTCAAAAAAGTTTTCACCTACAGATGTGTCCTTTATTTTTACTTTTTTGTTATCTAATACTGCCATTGACTGGTTTTCAGTATCAAACCCTTTGTTTCTTTCATTTTTGCAACTGAGAGACTTGGCACTCCCTTAATTGTAGATATCGTTATTTTGCTCGCTGGTAGAGCATGTTTCCGGGTTGACTATACATAGATACCGGACAATGGATTCATCATCTAGGAAAATTGGGATATCATGGTGTTCAGGTTCTTCCCAGTCTATTATATCAGGAAATACGAGCAATAAGGAGTCATTTGGTGGGTTGAGATCGGCTGCGGTAAGTGTCATGATAGAGGTATCATTATAATTATTTGGGATACCGGTTAGGTTTATGATATGGTCAAGGTCTTCGATGGTATCATCTTCAATGTAGACTTGGTCGTATTGTCGTTGCTCGTTCTCATTAGCCTTGTGAATGTGTTGTGGTCCGAATTCAAGTGATTGAGTTTCTGCGTCGTGTCCCTCCTGAGAAAGGGGTGTGTATGAATGGATAATACCTACCTTGATATCTTTAGTAACATCTGAACAATTACCTCATTCATATTCATTACAATCAATTTCAAAATTATTGTCCTAGAGTATCTCGTTGCTTCTAACATGTATGTTGTATGGTGAGAAAAGATCTCTGACAATTGATACCAGTCTTGTAGCTTTTTTTGATAATCGGAGCCTGTTTGTACCCTTTTCATTTGTTCATACACTGTTTCTCCTCAGGGAGTAGGAATTTCTTCAGGTGGTGGCTCTGCCTTGGTTTGAACAGGTTCTTGCACATGATACACTTTCTTATAAGATGCTTCTTCCCTGTGAATGGTCAATTCCTCTTGTCGTTTCTCATTTTCTTGCTCTTTCCTTGTCATTTCGGCTGCTTGGTGTAGTGCTTCTTGCCATGAGTTTTCATTATATTTATTCTTTTCTTTCCGCTGAGGTTTTTGATACTTATTTTGTTTTTGCCTAGGTGGTATATTGTGTCCATATCCCAGTCCTGTTTTGTCTCATGAAAATTGTGAAGGAGGCTGTAGAGGTTTTGTAATGCCTTCCCGATGCTTGCCTATAGGTCCTTTGTTGTTGTATCCCATCCGTTGAATGATCCAGAATCCTTTTCCATATTGTTGTGTTGGTATGGCCACCTCTAGGGTAGCAGCTCTGACTTCTTCTTCATCCTTGTATAGCCAACTAAGGATTTCCTTCTCTTCTGATTCATTTGCTAGTGTGCCCAATTGGATAAATTTGCCATCAAATTTGGTAATGGGTTGTGTTGCTTGATTTGTTGATGCAGAAGGTTGTGCATATGATTTTGGCGATGTTGGTAATTTTGATAGACACATGGGTTCAAAAGAGTATTCTCCCATGCCTTGATCTTTGATTTTCACCTTTTTTTTGAAGTCTATGGATAAAGACTTGAGTTTTTCTTGATGATGATCGAATGTTGAGGAATCTTGGGCATCCTTGTTGTGTAGAACTAGGCTGTCTTGAGCTGCCCCCATAGAATTGCAATGCTGAAAAGGGTTATTATCGGCAGATATAGAAATTTCTTGTCCATTATACGGGAACTTGATACACTGATGGTATGTCGAAGGCACTGCTTGCATTTCATGTATCCAAGGTCGACCCAATATAATATTGTATGTTAAGTCTATGTCTAAGACTTGACACATAGTGTCCTTTTGTATTGGTCCTACTTGAATAGGTAGTATCATTATTCGTTTGGATGACCTTTCTTCATCATCATAGCCCTTGATGGTGATCTTCTTGTTTGGATCAATAGATTGCTTAAAGAAGCCCAATGCACGAATAAGCTTTAAAGTACAGATATTGAGATCAACTACTCCATCTATTAACACTCTTTTAACTCGATGTTTATAAACTAAGACTTTGATATGGAGCAGAGTGTTATGCGAATGATTCCAGGAGACATCATCGTGTTCAGAAAAAAGGTAAGGTTATGAGGCCCTGTCATATGAGCCACCATGGCTTGGAATATATCAATGTCCAAATCTTTAGGAATGTTTTGTTTCTACAAGTGCTTTCTCTAAGACGCCCTTGTGATTTTTGTGAGAGTTTGAGTAACTCAAGTATGGATATTTGAGTAGGAGTTCTCCATAGTTGATCAACCAAATTATATCGAGTCTTGGGGATAGTTGTGGATGTTGATGTATGCCCTTTCAAGACGTATTCTTGAGCTCTGGTTGTCACATTGATCGAACATTTTCTTGCTTGTCCTTGATTTTTATGACATTTACTTGGTTGTCATCTATCAATATGTGATTGATGGTGTTATTGTATAGATGATTTATATGAGCTCCTCCGGTATTGTTTGGTGATGAAGCTCCTCCCTTATTGTAATTCGGAAGAGGATTTTTAAAGGCGTCATGGTCACCATTTGTTTTGAGACTATCAACTGTCAAATCACCTCTATCGATCATTCCCTAAATGATGTTATTAAGCCTCATGCAATCATTTGTGTGATGTCCTTTATTTTGATGAAAATCACAGAAATGCGAGTCGTTCCACCAAGGTGGTTTGACCTGGGGTTCAAAGTTTTTTATGACTGGCAATGTGATAATCTTATTCGCCAAGAGTTCTCAAAATGTTGATTCTAAGGTTTTCCCTAATGGTGTATAGATGCATCTATATGGGAAGGCGTTGGTGTTGCCTCTCTGGTTTGCATTATTCGCTCGGTTAGTGTTGTTGTCTTGGTTATTGTTGTTGGTGTTGTTGCCTTGGTTGTTGTTGGTGTTTGAAATTGAAGGTCCTTGATTGGTATTTTGCGGATAAGTGTTAGTGCCTTGATAAACACTTTTTTATTTTTGTTAGATGGTGGGTTACCTGATAAGGCCATCACTGGTTGTTTGGACTTTACATTATTATCATCAACTACCCCATCATTAACAACGTTTTTGTTCCTTGTCCAAAATCTAGATTTGTCTAAAGTATTGTTGTTGTTTGGATTGTTAAAGGGGTTAGTGTTTGATGAGTTAACTCCTTCCTTAAAGAACTTCAATGTTCCTTTCTTGATGCAAGCTTCCTCCACTCAAATTTCATTTTCTATCAACTTGGCAAAAGATGGATGTATTGGAGCTTGAGTTGATAACTCATCTCACTATTTAGATTATCGATAAAGATCTCCATCTTTTCCTTTTCAAGCACATCTTGAGGATATCTTGAAACAATGCATCTCCACCACTGAAGAAACGCCATGAATGTTTCATTGTTCTTTTGTTTGGTGTTACACACATCCAACATGGTGATTGTGTGTTGAATATTATAGGAGTATTGCATGATAAATTTGTTTACCAACTCATCAAATGATCTGATGGGAGGTGTGAGCTTAGATAACCACTCCATTGTTTGCCCTCCCAAACTTCTTGGGAATAGTCTCATCAAGTAAGTGTCATTATGAGCAAACTCTAGGCTTATGGTACAAAATTCCCGAACCTGATCACGGGGATCACTTTTACCATCATACTTGTCATACTTTGGTATATTTGAATTTGGGGGAAAAGGTACCATGTTCAATCTCCTATCAAAAGGATAAGGACAGATTTCATCCAAGGAGTATCGCACCGTAGTTCCTTGTTGCATGTCTTGCATTTGCCTTTGCAACATTTGGATTTGTTGTGTAAGAGAGATCATGGGTGCATTTGTACTTCGAGGGAGAGATTCCTCCCTTTCATTAAAATTGTCTCGATTGCGAGCATGGTTGTGTTCAAGGGTGTTGTTTTGCTCATGTATGATTTTCGGATCATGTGTTTCTTCTTCTCTTTGTTGGTCGTGATAGGCATAATTTATAGACCTTGTTCTAAAAAATCTTTCGTCTACATTCCTTAAATTTTCGGTATCGAAATCTTTAGGAAGTCTAAGTCCTTTGCTAATTAGCATGAGTAGATATTTTTCTTTGTTTGATTCAATAAGTCTTTCCATGAGCCTTTTGAATGATGGGTTTTATTGACACTCTTAGAGAAGTTCCTCGATGATTTCTATATCACCCATATTAGCATACTCATTAAAAGGTTTGGATAATCTATGACCCATACTTGATTCTGGTTGTGATTCCCTTTGTTTGTTTCTCTGAGATCGAGTGACAATAGGCATCTAGTAAATTTCTATCGGAACGAACACTACTTTGTCTATGGGAGTTCCTGGTGGTGTTGGTGGTTTGGGTTGAACTTCATTATAAGTGATATAGAATTGTGGGAACAAAGCGGGGTTGATCCTTCCTCCATGATTTAAGCGTTGGTTGAATGCCGCTTTTTGAATATAAGACCTACTTCTCAAAGGTTCCTTATCAAACTCATTTGTTTTGCCTTGGATATACACTCGCATGTGACGCAATAATGCATGATGTGATTTGAAGATTTGGCGATTGATATAGAGAAATTTATTCCTTCTTGCAAGTGCCTTAGAACTAGGTTGTCTCTTCTTCAACTTAGTTTTGTGATGAAGACTTGTTCTTCTCAAAATATTAGTGGTCATACACGAATGATCAATGTTGATGTTGATGTTGGATTTGGATACTTCGTTTGAAAAACTCAAGCTTACTTTATCAAGTATAGGTTTAGTTAGATTCGCCTCCATGACAAAGTGTGTCAAATGATGTGGATAAAAGTCTCCTGATATGGAAACTTGATTTGACAGCTTAAGGATTAAACTAGGTATGTTATTTTGATAGAATCCATTAGATGGTGGAACCTTGATCACTACTATGATACTACCTAATTTTGTTGGATGAAGTCTTATCTTGGACTAGTTTAAGATTCGAAAAAGTTGCTCTAAGGATGCCTTGTTGATTTTGGAATTGTTTTGTTTGATAATTCGGATTGGATTTTTACTGCCGAGTTTGATAAAAGACCTAAAAGGGTGTTCAAGATTGTCGATGAAATTTTCCTAAAAGGTTTGATTCGCTCTCTATTTTTCTTGGTTTTTAATATGCGCCAAGATAGAGACTGGATGCGCTAAAAAATGTTCTAGATGTGCCACAAAAGGTTCTCTATGCGCTAAGCTACCTTTCCTACGCGCTATTTTAAAATGTTTGAAATAGACTTGGTTGGATGCATAACACGCTAATATGTCCTTGATATGCGCTACTGTTTAAGCTAAAAGTGCTAAGACATGTCTCTGATGCACTGAGTTAATGTTTAAATGCGCTAGGCTGGTGTCGAAAAGCGCCATTGAATGTTTTACCAGTGTGATACTGGTTATGCGCTAATATGATTGCTGAGAGCGCTATACTTTGGTTGAAATGCGTTACAAAATGGTTGACACACGCTAGGAAGTTGCTCCAACGCGCTAAGATGGCCTGATTTCTTTGCTTCTGTCATTTTTGGATTTTTAACACTTGTGTTATGGATGAATGATTTGCTGAAAAATAAATTGCAAACACAACATGAAAGAGATAATAAAATTTGCCTATGCTAGACGAGTAGTGTATGTTCTGTGAGGATGTGTTCAAATCCCCGATGTTTTCACTGGTTTAGATAACAAGTAATGCAAATCAAATAGACTCTTTATTCAAGGGTCATTAACAACATCATAGCCCACTAGTCTCAATACTCTGTTAGTTCAAAAAATTGTGTCACCCCCTAGGGGGCACCCATTTTTTTGCCTTTTGCGAGAAATTAACTCAAAGTGAATTGCTTCATAATTAAGTAGTTATCTTAGGAAATATACGGTGAGTGATCTTGGGGGTGGACTCTTCCCCACCCTTACACTATGATGTTGAAAATGTTTGGATACTGACTCAACTCAAAGTTTCTAGTGCTAGGGTTCTTAATCAGGCTTTCGTTCGGTCTTTAGAGATAAACTCCCTTGGGAGGCTTCCCAACCTTTAGAACAAAGGCTTTACGTATCTTAAAGATACTGGGGGAAGGCTAATCACTGAGCAAAACCATTGAAGGGGACTTTCTTCAGCCTCCACATTTGATTATAGTGGGTTGGAAGACTTTATGATAAAGTCGTTTCCCACCTAGGTCGTTCCCCTTTCACCGGCCATTAATGGCGCTCTAAGAGCAACTCGAGAGGCCAAACTTGCTAAAGGATTTAAATGATTGAAACAAAGAAAGCATAAGAGAGGTTTGACTTTTTTATCACCCAGTTAAGGGGAGAGCATATACCTTCCACTTTCAAGACAAAGCAAACAAGTTCTTTTTATCCTTTAAAGCAATGATTTGCTAACTTCTACTTGAAGATTTTGCTCCAAAAATCATGGTGTTCATTTTAACTCTTCATAGCAATGATTTTCTATCTAAGGAAGTGAAAAAAATCTTGGTCAACAAAAGAAATTGCGATATTGGTCAACAAAAGTAAAGTCGATAAGTGAAAATTTCCCTTTTGCCTTGCACAAAAATAAAGATGAGGTTCTTTTTATCCTTTGCAAAAAAAAATCGAAAATGAATCCTTTTATGCACAAAAGGAAGGTGAAGTTCTTTTTACCTTTGCAAACTGAAAAACAAATTTGCTTGTTCTTTAAAAAAAAAAGACCCAATTTTGAAGTGTTTTGTCTAACTTGCCAAAATGAAAAGGTTTGCTTTGTTGTTCTTTTTATCCAACAATGAAGTTCTTTTTAAAACCCAAAGGAAGATGTGGTGAATTTTTAAGCCCAAAAGACAAGTGAGATTCTTTTCAATTTTAAAGAAAAATGAATTCCTTTTATCTAACTAAAAAGTATTTCCATTTCTACTTCTTCTAAACCTGCAAGAAAATGGTTAGTTGCCTACAAGAAGAAAGTTAGTGAAAACCAGAATCTAAGGTGGGCTTACACAAGACTAAATTTTCTCTCCTCGGTTACAGTTTTTGCTTTTTCTTTGTCAATCATGCGTTAGACTGTTGCACAGATGCGCTACAAGAAGTTACTGATGCGCTAATTAAAGGTCCCTACATGCTACACTGGTTACCGAATGTGCTACATTGTTGTTCCAATATGAAGGATAAAAACCAGAACATTATGTGCTAATAGAAAGTCTAGATACGCTAGGGAATGGGTCCAATGCACCAAACAGTATACCAAGGGTGCTATTGTTTGCTTTGAATGCGCTAATGAAAGGTCCCTATGTGCTAAAACAACATTCCAGCATGCTTGCAATCTTTCTCCTGTATAAAAAATGATATGATTAATGGGGTCGAGCCCCACGGTGGGCGCCATAAATGTGTGCGAGAAATGTGGGCGACATAAATGTAAAAGTTTGTTTCAAAGTGTCCACACACCAATGAGACTCTTGGTGCAAGTTATAGGAGCTATATTGAATAGCTCAACTTCCCAAGGGATGTCCCATTGTTCTCTATCTCACAAGATCCTCGGAGTCAAGGCCTTTGCTCTTAGATCACCGAGCAAAGTGACTTAGGAATGACAACTCCAAGAACGAGTGATGTTTGATTATAAACATGAATGCATTCCTAAAATGTATGATATTGAAGTTATGATGATTAATCTAGCATAAAGATGATGATAAGATTAGCTAATTATCCTAGCAATGATATACTAATCTAACATGGATATGTTATGATATTGAAAATGCTTCTAAATGCTATTAAGATGATTTATCAAAGAGAGGCTAAAATGCTTAGTTTATATGATTATAGGTTTGATTCACAAAGACTTGGATTGTAAAATGAGAGAATGAGAGATCTATTTATAGGAAAAATAGGGCAATGGATGGTCAAGATTGAATAATCTCAACAAGGGCCAGGGTTGAAAGTTATCAATCCATGTTCACAATTCTCACCAATGAAATGGTGACAATTGTCAACAAGAGGTTGCTTGAGAGGAGATGAAAGAAACATTAAATGCTTGAGAAGGCATGATGGTTACCTTAGGAGGTAAGGGTTAAGGTTAGACTAGGGTTATCCATTGGATAAAACCTTCACCCAAGAGGTAAACTCTTGTGCAAGGGTTAAAGAAATAACCAAGGTTAAAGCCATGAATGCTTGATGAGACCCTTGGGTTAGATGAGGGTTGAGTTAGGGAGAAAGTCTCTAATCATGCAAGAAGGTTGAGTTAACCATTAATGGTTATGTAAGAGCCTTTAATGGTTTGGAAGACTTTGAGGGTTAACTTGTTGAGGACATAAAGCCTTTAATGGTTTTCAAAGACTTTGAAGGCTTTGAGAAGTGACTTCTCTTTGCTTAGGGATGTGACAATATTTAGGAGATGGATTAGGCTAAATTAGAATTGATTAGAAGAATCTAGAAGGGGGTTAAGGAGGCAAGTGGAGGGAAAAGGAATTTAATTAAAATAAACTTACTTTATTTCAATCAAATAGATGCAACTTGTATAAATACAAGTGGGGGATTTAAATAAATAAATTAGATTTATTTATTTGCAAAGATCAATTTAATTAAATGTAAATTTAATTAAAAAGGGAGGAAGGAAAATTAATTAAATAAAGTGATTTATTTAATTAAATTTAATTAAATAAAGTGATTTATTTAATTAAATTTAATTAAAGGTTAGAAAAGGCTTAGGTGAACTTAATTAAATAAATTGAGTAACTTATTTAATCAAATAGATGAATGCGGAGAAATTAATTAAATAAAATTTAATTAATAAGAGGAATGAGGTTTAAAATGAATATTAAATATTCACTTAGGAAAGTGATCAGATTTATACGTCTACAGATAGCAATATCATAGTTTGACTTGTTGTGGAAAATACCTCCTACTTATCAATTGATGAGCTAGAAGGTCTCTACAATGAATGATTCATAAGGCACAACACTTGCTCGACGTTTTGAAAATGAGATTGCAAGCTAAGTGGGTTTAACCTTGGAGGGAACTCTGCGGTTAAGCACGCTTGAGTTGGAGTATCACTGGGATGGGTGACCTCTCAAGACTTTACCCCTGTGAGCATCACCTAGATGCAATGAGTGCTAGGTGGACCATTTATTCTCATGAGAGATGGGTTCTTGTGAACCACTACTCGTGAAACATGGGTCAATGAGTTTGACTCAAAAACTACATAGTTGAACCCTAATACCAATATCATAGACAAACTCATCTAATTAGTTATCTCCCTAATCTATCCAGTTGACTAATCAATCAAATGAGTTCAACTCTCAATCGATTTGAGTTATTCTCTGGATTAGCTTTATCTCAACCAATCTCAATTGTCGATCAATTTAGTTCCGAAATGCATTTCAACTGTCCAAATTTCCCTTCCAAATTCTATAAATTAAGCATCAATTCCTTCATTTTATAGAATCACAATCTTCAAATTCCTGTTGTCTTAATGTAGGTTAGCAACACGACTCTAAGAGCCAGCATTCTGCATGAAACAAAATGACAATGGAAGCAACATGCATGAGGGAGTTTTAATTTATTTAATTCTCTGTGTAGTTGCACACTTTCATTGATATTACGGAATTTAGTTGATTAGATAGGGTTTTGTGGTTTTCCTTTATTCTAATTAGCTTAATTTTGATGAATTTTCCCATAATACATTTGGTGAAACCAATGTGAACTACATGCCTATTGATTTGGATTGCTATTTGTTGTGATTTTTTGTAGATTTTCATACAAATTTGCACACTAGCACTCAAGATCTTGCATTCGTCACTGCAAAATTTCACATACGAGCTGATCACATTTCACATTCGTCTAGATGGTGCTTCGCATACGCTTATCAAGCATTTCACATTAGTTATAGGTAACAAAGTGGGTAAGGTTTTTATATTGGTTTAGTTAGTTTTGATGTTGCATGTTATTTCAAATTTTGATTTGGTCCCAACTAATAAAATTTGTTGAATAGGGCAAGAATTAGGCTTACAATGTTTCTAATCACATGGCTCATAGAATAAAAGTCAAGATTGTGGGATCATGACAGAAAGTAGAGCACAAGCATTTACAGAAACAATTTTAGAGATTCTTGTGAGTGGAACAATTGATCAGCAAACCAAACAAACAAATTCAATATTTCCAATACCAAAACCATGTTTTAGCCTACATACAAAAATATCAAATGATCCCAGGAACACATATGAAATATTGATGTTAATTAAAAAAAAAAAGTGTTTTGTTTTGTAGACCTGACATGCAATTCTCGACACTTGTAGTTGTTTTGCATTTGCCTATTTCCTATGTTACATTTGGTATTTCAGTGCTTCACATTCGTAGAGTTAAGGTTTCACATTCAACTGTTTTATTCTAATCATTTATATTTATGTTTCTATTTTTGTTTTTGGGTTTTCTCCGCGTTATTAATCTTATGTTCATAGCATGTGGCAAATGGAGTGCAACAAAGATGGTTCTAATCAGTAGAAGACAAAACATTAAACCTCAAACTACTAATTGTTTGCTTACAGGGGTAGATTAGGAGATTTTCTGTAATTATCTAGATTAGCTCACACTTAAATTAGTGCTTAAAATTAATTAGTGTCTTTTATGTTTTGAGCACTAGGCTCATTTATATTTAACCTTTAGAGGGCCTGCTTCACGAGAAGACCTTAAGGTCGGGTGAGGGAATGACCCAAGTGGTAACATGCTAAAGACAAGCTACTTTCGAGCCACTATAGAAAAATGTTTTTGTGACGAAAGTCATAAACAATAGGTGTTGATGTCTCATATCGATGTAATTCTCCCTCAGTATCCGTATGATGTGAAATCCACACAATGATGCGTAAAAAACTATAAGGGCCAAGAGACTTCTTAATTGAGCAAAATGACATACATATGGCCACCTGAATGAATGTCCTTACTACAAATCAATTATTATAGTAGCCAAAATCCTTCTTTTTTGTTGGCGTAAGAGGTTGGACCTATGAAGTCATCCCACATTCTCATAGTTCAAAGTTGAGATAGCAAATTCCTCTAGATCTTCGGGTCTTTAGGAATTAAAAGTTTGGTATGCCTGAAAAGTGAGAGTTGTGGTTGGGGAGCCAATGTTACCAAACTTCTAAGCTATCTACTATGAATAAGTGTGGCTGAGGTTTATCCATAGTGGGGACCCAACAAATATTGTCTTTGCTAGCCCAAAATTTGTACTTGAATGTGCATGTTATTTTGGCCATACTGTTTTCTATGTTTTTCAACACAAAAATTTGAAACAAAGATTGCACCAAAAACACCAAAAATATTTTAGAATTAGTTTGAACATTTTCTAAAACTGAAATTAAAAAACCCAGATTTTTACATTAGACCAATTTTGATTTTGCATTGGCAAAGTCATCATTTCACATTTGTCCTGCCATAGTTTCAAATTTTCTCTATCATAATTTCACACCTGTCCAGTCTGTATTTTGTATTCACCCAACTAATGTGTTGCATTTACTAGCATAGAATTTTGCATTTTCTCTGTTCAATAATAGATTACCTAAAACTAGTGCGTCATTAAACAATCATAAGGTCATTTCCAATAGTTCATGTTGTCTCACTGCTTTTTGTGATCAAAAGTTCCCTTAAGAGTCCCAAAGTCCTTATAGATTGTATATTCATAAAACTCCTCATTTAGTGTTGACATTATCTTAGAATCAGGTTAAATGTTTTTCCTAGAGAGTCATTGGAAATCAAGAGACACTTCTTCATCAATCAATTTTCAATCAATCTTTGCACCCTTGCTCATAAGTCTAGTATAGGGTACTATTAATCATAATCTCAAACTGGGTCAAATAAATCTTCAATACCTCTTGTGCAAGTGTCATTAACTTGGTCCCTAGTTGCATTAGCATATGCATATTCATCCTAGAGGTCATATCCAGTTCATCTAGAAGAGTCTCATAACATGTATCAAGATGGTGTTACCTCATGAAGGCATCTTCCTGGTTTTACAACCTGATTTAGGACCTAATGATGATCAAGATGACATCATCTCGGGTCTCAATAATCTTATTTAGAGGTTGAAGAGAAATGCACCCCAATACATAAGAATCACCTTCATTCTAGACAACAAAATAAGAAAAGCCTGTCGGATTGAGGCTGAGGCTGAAAGAGAAATCCTCCAGCAAAGGCTTGAAAGACTTCGGCTTCAACAACAACCTCTTCGTCAAAATCCTCAATAGAAAGAGTCTCGTCTGATTGCATTCATCAATCTCTTGCAGTTAGGGTCCTTAGCATGTCATATCCTATCACAGAGTATGTCATAGGAGTCCTTATGATCGTCACTCAATTGCAAAAAGCTAGGAGCCAAATGGACCCAAGCAGTGATCTCATGTTCAATCCCACTAGCACCATGAACTAGTCGATTTATCCACACGGACAAACTCGAAGGGGTGCAACTTTACCAACAAACATGAATAGCTTACCTTTGCTAGATGAGATTCAACACAATTTAATGATTGATGAGCTTGAGGCTACATAACAAGACCCACAAGTTCTCACAATCCTTGACTACTTGTAAAAACTAGCTACAAAATATCAACTTAGTTGATTATCTAGAAAATAAGAAATGAGTAAAGTTTAGAAATTTTGGCCATTAAAAAAGGTAGTATATTATTTGAATTGTTTACCATATGATGACAAAGTGCATAGGGCACCAGCATTTTATGTGAAAATACTTCATCCAAATACAACAATGTCTATATTTATCACTTGCAATTACTTGAAAGCTCAATATAGGAATGGAGCAGCAATATAAGTCCCTTGTACAATTCGTTTACACTATGGGTGCAAGGAATTATAAGAGAGGGAAAGACAATGGATGCGTGTAAAAGTAGGCTAGACATGTATATCATGTAAACTCATATATTTAACTATAAGTATTATGTATCAAGAAAATAAAATATGTTGAATAATAGTTGTGGTAAGTATAGAGATGAAGATAATATCAAGGAAGGAGGGTACCCTTAACATATACACTAATGAGTGGTGATGTGGCTCTTACTAGCCAAAAGAACATGCAAACATATAGGGTATTAGGTAAGGACTATTCCCCAAGGTGATAATACAAACATAAAATGGGCAAGGGGTCACAAGAGATTCCTATAATAATCATGAACCTAAGTATTTTATATGGGGGAAGGTGTGATGCCCCCATAATAAGAATGCAATTAAGAGTGATATAGTGTTTAAGTGTCAAGCATAGAAAGAAATGATGCCCCTACCATAAATACATGAAAATAAAAAAATGGTATATTAAGGGGAAGATATGATGATCCTAATGTGAAAAATATGTCAATAACATAAATATGTGTAAGGGGGAAGGAATGATGTCCTCGATACAGTTATAAATGCTAAAAAAATAGCAAGAGAACTACAAACAATATGGAAGGAAGGCCTAATCTCCCAATATAAATGGAAGGCTCTATTATAATTGTATAGTTGTGTAGGTACTAATAATATGGGGAATCCACAATGCCTCTAATATAAAAGTTGTGGCTAAAAGCTTAATGTGCAAGGGGAAGGTATAATACCCCAAAATATAAAGATATAGCACTGAGAACATGGGGTGCAAAATGGAGAAGTTATAGTACCCCCAATCTATTATGATAATTCAAAAAGTATGATATAAAAGTATATTCTTAATATGTGTAATTTTAGGAGTGTGATATGTCTATGCATGCTTAACGTGTGAGCTCTAGAAGAATGACATGGTGGTATAGGATCAAAGTGAGTAATCATGAACATCATCATAGTCATAGGAGAATCATGCAATAAGCATGGAAAAATGTAACAAGTATATTATGGAAAGTAATAAGGTGTTGCAAACAAATGAACTAGTGAATGAAAATGCCATAAAATCTTTAAAGAGAAAACTAATGAATTAGAAAATAAAAATATCAATCCAAGTAGGAGATAAAGGTAAAGGGAAATAAGGGATAGGAGTGAAGTCACATAATTGAGTCCTACTTTTAGGCCAAGATGATTTTTTTCCCCCTAAAGTCATGCCCAAAATTACCTTGGTTTGATTGAACCTAGTTACCTCACATGTGACATTGCACAACACCCCATGGTGATAGGTAGTTCAATATAATACAATTAGATCATACACCCTTTTGAAAACTCTATACAATGCAAAGGGAAAGAGTTTCAGATACATGATTATATTGAATTTGTCTTAGTTAAACTCCCTTATATTGAACATGCTTACGTGACATCCCTTTGGTGGCCTTTTTTCATCCTACCCACATGCTACAATTTATGTAGAAATAACTAACTTCACAACATGCACATATGACTTAAATATAATCACCTAAAGACAAAATTTTAATGTACATATCCTTTGGAATTAACTTTATGAAAAAATATAATACATAATATATATATTTTAAATTTTATAAAGAAGACAACTCCACCACAAAAAATAAATGTTGAAAAAAAGCAAATTTAGTAAAAAAATGCACTACACTCTACATTGATTTCATTGCTTTAATAATAAAATTAATTTCAACAAATAGACAAAAAGAAACACATTATGATATGATGTACCTTGTAAATTTCTATTAGTGTTATTAAAAATAATAATAAATAATACATTCAAAAGAAATTATCAAAAAAAAAAAATGCACTAGATACTAGAGTCGATGATATAGTTTTAAAAAAAAGGCTAATAAATTATTTGTAACAAAGTCATGCATTAGCATATACCGGTAACAATGATCTCATAACAAAACATGGTATAGGAGTGGGAATGGATGCAGAGCGACAAGGAGCAGGAATCCCAAATTTCAAATCTGGGAATGGCGGACTTCCTGGGGAAGGCAGTTTTTCTGGGGTCAGAACTGGCAATCAGGCAAGAGGACAGGCATCTCAAGGTACAGAAGAGGACAAGGAAACAGTCAAATCGGCGAAGGAGAAAGATTCCAAAACTGGGGACCCACATGATAGAGGTAAAGGTAAAAAATGGTCTTTGCTTTTTGGAGTGAAGCCGTTGGCTAAATCAGGGCTCCCGAAAGTTACAAATATATCTGATCCAGTTTCAGGGTTGATTGCTATTTCTGTTCCGGATAAACTAGTAGATCTAACTGTTGCTAGCTTAACCATGACTTTAGTTGGACGATTTACTGGCTTTAGGCCTAACATTGATGTTGTCAGGAATTTCATAAGGAGGAAATGGGTTTTAAAAGGTCAAGTGGATGTGGTAGCGCTGCCTAGGGGTTTTTTTTCCTTTGCTTTTAACTCTGAAGAAGATATGAATAAAGCTCTATGTGAAGGTCCATGGATGTTCGGCAAGTCAACTTTGGCTCTTCAGAAATGGGTCCCGAACCTTGCCCTTGATGAATCCTTCTTTGTTTCGGCATCAGTCTGGACTCGCCTCTTGGGTCTCCCGCTAGAATTCTGGAATGAGGAAGTCTTTAAGGGTATTGCGAATTCTTTTGGAGAACTTCTTTCGATTGATCCAATGACAGTGGCTAGATCAAGGTTAGTCTTTGATCGCATCTGTGTAAATGTTAATCAAATGACGGATATGCCCCAATCCATAGAGATTATTTCTAAACTAGGGAAATGGACCCAAGCTATTGAATATGAATCACTCCCGTTTGCCTGTTTCCATTGCAAGAAATCGGGGCATTGGGCAAAATCATGTCCGCTTAAGAAGAGTAAGGAAAGTAAGTCTAATAACAATGTGAAGTATAAAAAGATTTGGCAAATGATTGATAAAAAAAGAGACTCATCAGCAGAGTGTGATCAAAATAAGGATGTAATGGAGCCTGTAAATGAGGTTAATAAGGGTGAGAACAGTAATAATGAAAAACAAGATTGTGTCTGCTCTAATATCCAAACAAAGAGTACTAAAGAGGGGGAGCAAGGTAGAGAGTTGAACAACAAAAATAAACCAAAGGACCAGGAGGTTGGATCTGTCAGTCAGGAGAAGGAAGAGGTAAGTCCCAATGAAGTTGTGCCTATTTCCTCCTTCTCAAATTCAATTGAGGAAAATTTTAATGAAGCTCAAGAGTTTAACCCTTCTGATTTAGAGCCCTTATTGCTTTTGCCTCCTCAATGTAAAACCCCATCACATAGTGTGGTAATGGATATCCTGGAAGGAAATCTTAGGATTCTTGGTTCGAAAGAGGGAAAAGTGAATAAGGAGGAACTCAATGGAGGTATCTCAACTAGAAGTAGGAGTAAGAAAAAGGGAGATGTTGGAAGCCATAACAAAAATCAGGGGAGGCCATCTCTAAAACATCAAAGGGAACAGGAAAGCTGGAAGAACCGTGCTGATGGAACACAGTGTTCCATCGAGTCGGCCCTATCTCCGGTTAAAGTATGAAGATAATATCCTGGAACATCAAAGGGTTGAATGCTCCTCATAAGCAGGATGTGTTACGAAACATCATAAGAGATCATAAACCAGATGTGGTCCTTGTTCAGGAAACCAAGATGTCTAAGGATAAAGTGGAAAAGATTAGAATTTTTAAAAATAATGATGTCATAGGATCTAGCTCGGAGGGAGCTTCTAGAGGAACTACAATTTTTTGGAATAAAAAAACCATTAAAGGTAAGGAAATCATCTCTGCTTGTAATAGGAACTTTGTGTAGCTTTGTGCAACTTGAGCATATCAAGGATAACTTTGTATGGGTGTTAACCAATGTCTATGCACCTAATACCAAAACTGGGAGAGCTAAATATTGGAGAAGCCTTGCTGATGACAGACTTAAGTTTGCTGATCAAAGCTAGATAATAATGGGAGATTTCAATACTCCGCTAAAAGAGGAAGAGAAGATGGGAGGTCTCCCCTTGCAGCTTGATGAGAAACAAGACCTTATGGAGTTCATTAATGATCAAGCTCTTATGGATGTGGATCTTCAAGGGATTAACTATACCTGGACTAATAGAAGAACCGGAGCAGACCTCATTCAAGTGAAGTTAGATAGAACTTTAATTTCTCCTGAGTGGTTAGCCAAGTACAGCTGCTCTCTTGCTTCTATTATCAAAATTGGGTCAGACCATTATCCTATCTCTTTTACTGCCAACTCTTTTTTGGCTAAGAGAAACTTCCCTTTTAGGTTTGAAAAAGTGTGGTTATCCCATCCATCATTGGAAGCTTGTGTTGCTGATTGGTGGAATTCTGAGGTTGAGGGTACGACTCTCTTTAGAATAGCTAAAAAGCTCAATATTATAAAGGCTAAAATTAAAATTTGGAACAAAGAGATTTTTGGGAACATCTTTAAGAGTAAAATTAAAATTAAAACTGATATAAAAGAAGTTAAGGATAGAATCCAAGAGAATGGGCTGTTTGATGAACTAAGGGAGGTGGAAAATGCTCTTTTGTCTAAATACCACACCATTATTTCTAATGAAGAGACGTTCTGGAGACAAAGATCTAGAGCCATGTTCTTGAAGGAAGGTGATAAAAATACTCGATTTTTTCACCTAACTACTCTTAAGCATAGGGCGGCTAATAGGATATCTAGATTATCCTATAATAAAGGGATTTTGACGAAAGATAATGATATTAGAAAGGAAGCTCTGGAGTATTTTGGTACCCTGTTGGGAGAAGTGGATAACTTGGATATTAGTAATCAAAACATCATGTTGCAAGCTATTCCTTCTACCTTGACTGTGGACGACAATAACTTCTTATCCTGCATCCCCTCTAATCAAGAAATCAAAAAGGCGGTGTTTTCTTTTCAGGGAGATAAATCACCTGGACCGAATGGGTTTCCTATGTTTTTCTTTCAATGTTTTTGGCATATTGTGGAGACTGACATCTGCAAAGGTGTTAAAGAATTCTTTGGCTCTAGAAGGCTTCTTAAAGAACTGAATGCTACATTCATTGTCCTAATCTCGAAGATCCCAGGAGCTAATTCTCTCAATAAGTTTAGACCCATTAGTCTCTGTAACTCTGTTTACAAGATTTTATCCAAGGTTCCGACTTCCAGGCTGCTGGAAATTCTTCCATGAATTATCTCTGTCCAGTAGAATGGTTTTGCCCCTGGTAGACAGATTTTGGACTCCATAATAGCTGTTCATGAAAATATCCATTCCCTGAAAGTTGCTAATAATCAGGGGTTCTTTCTGAAGTTAGATATGGCTAAAGCTTATAATAGAGTGAACTGACAGTTTCTCTGAAGGATTATGAGAGAGTTTGGTTTTGGTGAAAAAGTTATTCAGCTTTGCTCTCAACTTATGGAAACTTCCTCTTCTGTTGTTATCGTCAATGGATCCCCGTCCAGTTTCTTCAAAAGCTCTAGAGGTCTTAGACAGGGGGACCCCATATCCCCTATCTTGTTTACTATTTTAGCTGAAAGTCTGGGTAGATTTATATTTAAAAATGTGGAAGAAGGCAATCTTAGAGGTCTGAAACCATCTTCATCCAATTTCACTTGTACTCATAAACAGTTTGTTGATGATTCTATCACTATGGGGGAAGCTACCATTATGGAAGCTAAAAATATGAAGAATGTGCTGAATATTTATGAATATGTCTCTGGTCAAAAAATTAATTGGGATAAGAGTTCTTTGTTCTTCATCAATACCCCTATTCAAAGGCAATTAAGGATTGAAAGAATTCTTGGCTGCAAAATATCTGAGCTTCCCTCTTCTTATCTGGGGCTTCCTCTATGTATTAAGTCGGAGGATTTTTTTTGGAATAAGTTGATTGATAGATTTAACTCAAAACTGGCTAGGTGGAAAGGGGCAGTCCTTAATCAAGCGGGCAAAGTTACTCTACTCAAAGCCACTCTCCAAAACTTGCCTGTTTATGCTCTCAGTTTGTTCAAAATCCCCATAAAGTTTGCGGAATCAATTGAAAGTGTAGTCACACAAATCTGTCCAGCTTAATTAAATAAATATTCGCTATTTATTTGATTAAAAATCCACTAGCCATCAGTTAATTAAATTAATATTTAATTAATTCATCTCCAAACATTCTTCTATTAATTAAAGAAATTATTCAATTTATTTTAATTAATTCATTAAATCAAATTCAAATCAATTAAATAAATAAAATCTATTTATTTAATTAAATCCCCCTATTCCTCTTTTAAATAAATTAAATAAAACATTTATTTAAATCATTATCCCCCCCCACTTGCATTTTCCTACAAATGCAACTTGCACACATTTATTGAAATAAATGAATTTTTATTTTAATAAAATCCTATTTTCCCTCACCCACCAAATCCACTTGCAAAATCTAATCCCCTTCTAGATTCTTCTAATCCCTTCCTAATTAGCCTAATCCATCCCCTAATTATTGTCACATTCCTAAGCAAAATGGAGTCACTTCTCAAAGACTCCAAAGTCTTTGAAAAACATTTAATGCTTTGTGTGTTCAACAAATTAACCCCCAAAGTCTTCCAAGACCACCAATGGCTCTTACATGACCATTTATGGCTCTTACATAACCATTTATGGTTATTTCAAACTTGTCCCCCCAAACATTTATTGTTTTGACCATATCCATCCATTTCACATTTGCACAAGAGTTTATCCATTGGATAAAAGCTTTATTCTTTGAATAAAGAGTTTATTCATTCAACCAACCTTGACTCAAAATCTCAAAGTCATATCAGGCATTTAATGCTTATTCCCTCTCCTCTCAACCTATCTCACATTGACACTTGTCATCCTGGGATTGGGTTGAAAGCCCTCACATGGATTTGAAATCATTTAATTCTGACCCTTGTTGAGATGGCTCAATCTCAACCATCCATTGCTCCATTTTCCCTATAAATAGAGCCCATTTCTTCATAATCCAGATCTTGAAAACTTGCATGCATTTAAGCTATAGGCATTTTTAGAGAGCATTTTAGCATAATCAACTAATATCTTATCATTTTGGTTAAAATCAATCATTTTAGTATCAATAGTATAGTATTAGCTTTTCATTTCACATTTGGAGCACAATACTACAATCTCAATCCTCCATAAGCATCCATAGTGCAAAAAGCTGCTGAGAGCTACACTATTTTGGAACTTGGAGAGGAGAGGAACAAGGGAGAAAGAAACTAAGAGCATGTTAGGAGGTATTTGGAGATGCCTCATCATGTTTGCTTTGATAGTTAAATACGCTTGCATGTTTTTAGTGTCTCTCTTGGTATGCCTTTTTAGATTAGTTTTTGATTGACTAACACTAACAGTTTCGTGTCTTTTGTGTTATTTATCATTTGCTAACCTTGTGCCATTTAGGAGGGCATCATTTGGTGAACCCGATGTGAATCCAAGCACCAAAAACATATCATTTTTTTAAACTAACATGTTTGATTGTTGAAAGTGTCACACAGGTTGCGCTTTAGCGCTATTGAACACGTTCCAGCGCTACCGTCGTTTACGCTTTTAGCGCTATTGTTCTTACAATAGCGCTATTGACCAAATTTCAGTGCTTTTGAAACTGTTTTAACGCTTTCGCAGTTCTTCTAGCACTACTGGAAAACTTCTAGCACTTTTGGCCTCTCTGTCTCTCTCTTTCTTTAAGCGCTTTTGTGTTAAGTAGTGCCTCTGCTTAAACACAGACTAGCACTATTGTAACAGAGTGTCGTCCAAATCGCCTTGTAACCACAAAAATGGAAATTCTTAGGCTTGTGGAAGCCCCCCTTGAACATCGATTTTACTAACACGTTTTTGTTTGTGCAGGTTAAAAACTCACCATTAAAATCACAAACTTGTCTTTTGGTGCTTAAAAACTTGACAAAAACACAAAATTGTATCGCTTTCTAGTTAGGATAAATTGTCTTTTGGTGCTTAAAATCAACAAACAACTTTGCTTTCCTTGCATCAAACTTAAAAATCACAAGCCACACTTCAATTTTGGGCAAATAAAAAGAACAATCCACTTGTTTAGATTTTTTGCAAAACAAATTTTACTTCAAGCAAACGTGTTTTTCATTAAGTTGACCAGGATTTTCGAATTCTAGATTACAAAACACATTGCCTTTGAAAGTTAAAAAGAACACCATGGCTGTTGGAGCAACATCTCCAAATAGTTAGACCACATTTTGAAATGATGGATTAAAAAGAACAAGTGTTTTACGTGTTTGACACGCTTGTGCACAAAAGTCAGTCGAGTGGTCCTACCTCTAACACACACTATCCTCTCCCTTGGCTTTCGTGGTCCTAGGTGCAAGAGAAAGGTGTTAGTAACACTCAAAATTTTATCTTTTTAAGAAAGGTCTGCCAAGGGATCGATACTCTTGGGAATGACCTCGAGCGGTAAATCCTTCGAGCCGCTATAGAAATCAGGTGAGAGCGAAAGGTGTAGCCTTGGGTATAGTTGTTCCTATAGTGTAACTGGCCGAAAGGACAAATGGGCCCCACCACTAGTTACAAGGCTCTTAAGTGAGTCGCTGCAGAATGAACTTATGTCCAAAAACATCGAACATGACTAAACACCTTTAAGTAGTAGCCCACCCGTTCTATGGATTGAGAATATTTGCGATATAATTTAGTGCAAGAGCATAGATGGTTTTGCTCCCAAGATACTCACCATACATATTTCCTTGAGTAGAAACATAGCTTTTTGAAAAGTCACTTGTGGCTTGATAAAAGCGGTGACTCCCCCATCATAGGGATCATCTATTTCTTATGCTCACGCAAGACTTAGTATATCACATCCTTACCTGCCAAGGCGGGATTCATAAGGTATGTAGTACCAAAGTCGAAGAAATATCAAGATGTGGGCTAAATTTATCACAACTGGCCATTTGACCTCAGGGATAAAAAGTGTTTGAAGTGTGTTCGTTTTAAAGACCTAGTGCAAATTGAGCCGACTTCAGGCTTTGGAAATACACCTTAAAATACATCTAAAAGAAGGGTCATATACAAGTCCAAAGATTGGGTTAATCTAGACCCATACTCATTTGTGCCTTTTAGGCAACATCCTTGTGTTTGTATGCTTGCTTTGTTTTCTTGTCAAAGAAACATCAAATCAGAAAATCAATCCCAAAAACAAAGTATTCATCCAACATCTTACCAAAAACAAACAAACACATCAAAAACAAGGTACAAACAACAAAGAGTCAAATTTTATGACCATTCTTCACATCTTGCGAAAGAAGAAGTGTCATCAGAATATCAACTTGAAAAGAAGACCATTAAGCTCAAAGGCTTTGATCAAAAGGAGGAAATTCTTCTATATCAATAGACAAATTTTTGTCTCTCATAGAGTCTTTCTACATCGTATGCGTTTCTACCTTCAAGGCAAAACAAACGAATTTGATTCTGAATCATTGAACCGTAGAGCTTTTATGCAATATAGAGCTCTGAGTTATCACAAAAATCAAGGAGGAAAGATTAATCCCAACTTCTTCCCAAACGTCTACATCACCTACAACACAGCTCGAGAAATACCTCCAACACCTGAAAGGGAAGAGGTAGAGTTTGTCCCATTTGTAACACAAAGTTTTTATTGAAGTTGAAAACATTTTCATCCATCATCTCACTCATACATCATCATTTCATCATCAATCCGTCTCAACTCTCAAAACATTAAGAGGTTATTGTTCCCAATTCTCTTTTAGATATTGCTTGAAATCAAACACTTCACATCACTTTTTAGATTGTTTCTACATCTAGGATAATCTCATCCTAAGAGACACATCTGCGCAGGTTAAAACTAGTTCATGAGTGAATCCTCTCATTACTAGGTAGTTCAATCTGTAACACATCTCAGATTTCTCTACACCTTATCACATCAAATCTTATCAAACAAGCAAGTAATTCAAAGAAGGAATTTTGGTTACATTTACCCTAAAAGTGCTAGAGATCCACATGCAACACAATTCACCAATCATCAAATCTCTCATTTCATCAAAAACTCATCATCATTTTCATGCAATTTCAACAAAGACTCATAAACAAAATGGCTCAAACCCGATCACAGTCACGGCAACGAGAAATAGAAATAGAAGAGGAAGAAGAGGAAAATCTCAATGAATTCCAAGAAGCACTTGGAGGAAATGCAAATGACGAAAACCCAAGTACTCCTACTCCTGCAACAATAGAAAGGGCTCAGCATAACCCTCTCTTTAACAGATTGTTTGACGAAATACTTAGGAGCAATGCGGACGCTCACTTCTTAAAACTCGCTCAAGAAGGAGCCAAACTCCCCTCAGACTTTGATCTTGCCCAATTAAGACAAGCATCATAAAGACAAAGTCGCCATGAAGAAGAAAGAGGTAGAGATCTCATCAGATAGAACATTCCTCGAGGTAACCCACCACCTCCTCCTCCAAATGAAATGGAGATGTTGCGGCAACAAGTCGAGAATCTCGCCCAACAACTTCATAGTGGTGTCAAGACTAACCAATTCTCACTCAATGACATCTGTCCCTATCCTTTTGATAGGAATCTTTATATGCCACCCTTTCCAAGAGGATTCGAAACACCCAAATTCAAAAAATATAGGGGAAAGGGGGATCCCCGTGATCATGTCCGAGAATTTCATTCCGCTTGTCTTGAAGTGGCATATGAAGACACCTACCTAATGCGCCTTTTTCCCCAAAGCTTGGGAGGAACAACCACATCATGGTTTTCCCGACTACCAGGTGGCATTAGAACATTTGAGGAACTCATCCAGAAGTTCCTAACTCATTACTCTCATAACATTGAACGCGACATCACCATGGCTGATCTGTGCAACACCAAACAAAAACCAGGTGAACAATTCTCAGTATTCTTGCAACGATGGCGTCAAATTTCTAGCAGACGTTCTCTTCAGTTACCTGAACGAGAACTAGTGGAAATATTCATTTCCAACTTAAACGAAGAAATGGAATTTCACCTGGATGTCAAAGACACAGACTCTTTTAATGATATGATCACCAAGGGTTTAAAATGTGAACGGGCACTCATCAAGAAAGGACTCATCAAAATCTTTAATGAACCAAAAGATGGTCCTCGCCCACGCTTCAATAGCGATAAACCAAACTTCTGGAATAAAAACAAGAATATCGTCAATGATGGGGTTGTTGATGCCCGGACTATCCAAAACGCACAACCTGTGGTTCGGTTTGCAGGACAAAATCCTCCACCTCAAAACAACACAAATGTTCCTTCTAATCAAGGTCGCATCACATCTCATGATGAAACCTAGACCTCGTCAGCAAAAACAGAAACGCACCTACACTCCCTTAGGGGAACCCATTGAAACAGTATTGCGACAACTCATTTCTCAAAATTTGGTCACTCTGCCTAAACTATCAAACTATGAACCTCAGGTCAAACCGGCATGGTGGAGAGATACTGAACACTGTGAATTCCATCAAGGAAGAGGACACAAGACAAGTAATTGTCACCGATTGAAAGATCTCATTCAGGATCTTATCGATCGAGGAGAAATTGAAATTGAAGGACATGACCCAAAAACAACAAATAATGATCATCTGATGTTCACAAATCCACTTCCATCACAAGATCAAAGGGGTCCTTCCACTTCCAGGCGAGGCACTGATACTACTGATTATATGTAGGCTGTGTATAATTACACTGTAAATCATCTGTATGATGCCAATGAACAAGTTGCAACCATAACCTTCAAAAGTCCCAACTCAAACTGCAATGTTGTTACGCGTCGCGGCAAAGTTACCATCAAGGCAGCTCCACAAGGCACCACCTCCATCCCAAAGTAGTACAATCTTGTGGAACAATTAGACAAAACCCCTGCGCTTATATCCATTTTAGAGCTTTTGCGCCTATCACCCTCTCATAAAACTATCTTGGATCAAGCACTCCAAGAGGCGTCAGTCCCTGCAAATCTGAATACAGACCAATTTCAAGCCATGGTTGGAAGTCTCAAGTCATCACCTTGTCTCACTTTTTCTAAAAGTGACAACTCTTCCTTCCAACAACCACATAACGCCTAACTCCACATCGAAGGATTTATTAACCAGCATAGGATCAAGCGAGTCTTGATCGATAATGGAGCAGGCCTAAATATTTGTACACTACAGTTGGTCACAGCATTGGGATATGCGGTAGAATCAGTGGATCCTCGTCAGAAGATCACAATCAAAGCCTATGACGATGCAGAGCGTTCATCCAAAGGAGCTGTGGTACTACCAATCTGAGTGGGCCCCGTGGTAAAGCACATCATTTGTCAGGTTCTGGACCTCCCTCTGCCCTACAATCTATTGTTAGGAAGACCTTGGATACATGCCATGCAAGCCGTTCCATCTTCCTACCATCAATGTATCAAGTTCCCACATAATGGTGTAGAGATCACAATTCTGGGTGATGCAAATCCCTTTGCATATTGCCATAATATCAGCCATCAACCAGAGATTACTGTTCCTAATAATAGAGAAGCCATTTCTTCCACATCATATATAAGTCCCGCCTCTCTTGCCCGTTCAAACACCACTATACCCAAGCAAGAAAAGCTTAAGATGAAGATCGCAGAGGAAGGTCCTGGGGAATACAACTTGAGTCAACTCTTTTGTGTGGGACAAATGCCTACTTCTCCTAGAACACATGGTAAACCACAGCAGGTACTCCAGCAACCACTAAGCATACCAGCATGTGCTTTGACGCCCTTCGTTCTTGGAAAGAGTCAAGAGGAAGAAACACAAGATGAGGACCTGGCAGAATGGATCTATAAAGATCCCATCACCACTGATATACTGTGAGTTACACTTCCTACGGAACAGTATGGCAAATGTCTCCTCATTATGCAGAGAATGGGGTATGATGGTCAAAGTGCTTTGGGATATTGCAAACAAGGACGACATGAACCTCTACTACCAGAATTCAAGCCCAAAGGTAATACAAGCCTAGGCTTTGAAAAAGAGATCTTTCCTAAACTCAAGTTCAAAGGAAAACCCAGCAAACCATTTTGTCCACCTACTGCAAAGCGGACACCTTTCATAATCAAAGCACCCTCAAGCACCATCCCAGCTGCCCCACTGAGGCTCAAAACCCCAACACAGCCATCACCAATGCCACTCATCCCACCAAACGAACTAGTAATCCCATCAGCAACAACATTAGCAGCAGCAATTGTATCAGAACCCGCAACAACATCTATGACACCAGTAGTTCTAGCAGAAGCCACTGAGTCAATATTACCGATACTCCCTATACCAAATTCCTTGATCCCCATCAACCGCCCTGCAACACCGATCATTACAAAGGTACATCAACCAATCACACCTGCAGTATTTAACTCAAAGGACATCCCAGTATGGTATAGTAATCGGATGCTGGAAAGTGATTCAGAGACCGACTCACATGAGTGGGAATTTGATTCAGTACAGCTTAACACTTCAGATGAGGAAGACACATCACCACCTCCACCACGCAAAGACATCCCTATTTACGGACAAGCACAGATAAAGACCACTTGGGTTCCTGAGCTGGAAACATCTTCCATAGACCTTACGTCTCATCCTATGCCTGATTCTGATAGGGAGAGTACCATCAACGACCTTCACCATAACGTCTTAACCCTCACTGATATGTCTAACGCACTTAACCTAATAGATGAAGTAATGCCCATTATCCACCCTGAACTCATCGAATGGAACCAACCAAATCCCCCATGTCTTGACTTCTTCCAAAATGATGAGGCCATCATTGACTTTTTGGAATTAAGGGATAACCTACCAAGCGGGGATCACAAAGCTGGATTCGCCATCGAACTTAATAGCGCAACATACTTCGGGGCGGATGCCAAACCTTTCAGCTGCAAAAATATAACAATAAAGCATGGATCTTCCAGTGAAAACCACACTGTGGCACTGTTTGATCCGACAAAAGTAAAAAGAAAGAGCGTATCCAACGGTGAAAACCTCTCTGAGGCCCCTGAGGATGAAGGGTTTGACATTCTCCCTAATAGTACACAATAGGAACGATCAACGATTCTCATCAAGGAAACCAAAGAATATAATGTGGGGACTCCTGAAAATCCTCATCTCATACATCTGGCATCTCTTCTCACTCTAGAGGAACAACCTAAATTTATAGAGTTCTTCCAGAAGTGTCAGATCAACTTTGCATGGTCATATGCAGACATGCCTGGGCTTGATCCTGATTTAGTCATGCATCACCTTACTATAGCAGAAGGGGCCAAACCTGTCAAGCAGAAGCTTCGTAAGATGCATCCCTAGATTGCAGTGCTAGTCAAAACAGAACTCAAGAAACTCCTAGATGTTGGTTTCATTCGACCCATTGATTATGCAGAGTGGATCTCCAATATTGTGCCTGTTGGCAAGCCAAAAGGGGGCATCCGCATTTGTACTGACTTCAGAGATCTGAATAAGGCCTGTCCTAAGGATGACTTCCCCCTTCCAAATATCGACATCATAGTGGATCTGACAGCAGGACATGCCATGCTTTCACTCATGGATGGCTTTTCAGGATACAATCAGATAAAGATCACAACAGAAGATCAACATAAGACAACCTTCACATGTCCATGGGGCACATATTGCTGGAATGTAATGCCCTTCGGTCTAAAGAATGCAGGAGCAACCTATCAAAGGGCAATGACCACCATCTTCCATGACATGATGCATACTATGATGGAAGATTATGTGGATGACTTACTAGCAAAATCACTCACCAGAGAAGGGCATCTCCACATCTTAGATAAAATCTTTGATAGATTGGAACAATACCATGTCCGACTCAACCCAAAGAAATGTGTCTTTGGAGTGACCTCCGGGAAGCTTCTAGGATACATTATCTCAAGCAAAGGTATTGAGGTCGACCCAGCAAAGGTAAAAGCAATCATGGATATGCCACCACCAAAGAATATCAGCTAGCTAAGGACATTACAAGGCCGACTTCAATCCATCTGAAGATTCATTGCACAATTGGCTGATAAGTGTCACCCATTCACAAACCTGCTACACAAGAACATCCACTTTTAGTGGGATGCCCGATGCCAGCAAGCATTTCAGACGCTTAAAGACTATCTCATGAATCCACCATTGCTGATGCCACCAGATCCAAGAAGACCGTTGTTACTCTATATCTCAGCAACAAGTATAGCATTAGGTGTACTACTGGCACAACATAATGCGGAAGGAAAAGAGTGTGCTGTTTACTACATTTCTCGCACACTGGTGGGCTACGAACTCAATCACACACCTATTGAGTGAGCTTGCTTAGCAGTGATCTTAACAGCCACGAAATTGAGGCACTATCTGTTGACACACAAGGTACAGCTAATTGCAAAGATTGATCCACTCAAGTATTTACTCAGCAAAGCAGCATTGACAGGCCGCTTGGCCAAATGGGTGATGATTCTAAGTGAATTTGACATTGAGTATATGGACCGAAAGGCTATCAAAGGTCAAGTTATTGCAGATCAGTTGGCTGATGCACCCCTCATAGGTGATCATCCTCTTATTTCCAATTTTCCAGACGAAGAGATATTCATGATCACAACAACACAACCATGGAAACTCTACTTTGATGGCTCGTACACTAGGCACGGCTCCGGGGCAGGCATTCTATTTATCACACCTTAGGGTGATAGCATCTTGAAGTCTTACAGGTTCACATTTCCATGCACAAACAACATAGCAGAGTATGAGGCCTTGATCACAGGACTCAGGTTAGCTATACAATGGAAATTACAAGAACTGCAAGTATATGGCGATTCCCAACTAGTCATTCGACAAGCAACTGATGAATATCAGACCAAAGATGATAAACTCATGCCATATAAGCAAATGGTGGACACTCTAAAGACATCATTTACTACTATCACTTTTGAGCAGATACCAAGAGATCAGAATCGAGCTGCTGACGCTATGGCTACCATCGCATCTCTCCTAGATCTTCCACCAAATTCAACACGCTATGAGTTCTTGGTGGAACAGCTTTGGATCCCCGCTTATGATATCCCTGAATTCGAAACGATATGTCGCCTTGTCGGTTCCGAATCCCCATGGTATGGTGAGTTCTACACCTATCTCCGCGATCATACCCTTCCTCCCAACCAATCGAATAACCAACGAAAAACCTTCATTCGCCAAACTGCTCGATATACCATTATTGCCGAAACCCTATACCGACGCAGTCTTGATGGTACTCTCCTTCGATGTCTGGAACAAGATGAGATAACAAAAGCCTTGGAAGAGGTACATGACGAAATTTGCGGGACTCATTCAAGTGGTCCATCACTAGCTAAGAAACTACTGTGTAATGGATGCTATTGGCCATCTATGAAAAAGGATTCCTACTACTTTGTCAGAAAATGCAAGAAATGTCAAGTTCATGGTGACCTGATACATGCACTAGCTCAGGAACTGCAACCAATCACAACACCATGGCCTTTTTGTCAATGGGGTCTCGACCTTGTGGGTAAGATTCATCCATCTTCATCCAATGGCCATAAATTCATTATCACCGCCACCGAATATTTCACCAAGTGGATCGAAGCTGTTCCACTTACCCAAGTCACCGACAAGTAGATCGCCTCATTCATCCTCAACTACATCATCTGCCGGTATGGTGTGCCCATGTCCATCCTCACAGATAACGGTCTTCCTTTAAAAAATCAGGATGTCCGCGAACTTTGTGAGAAATTCCACATCCAACACCGCTTTTCCACTCCCTACTACCCACAAGGCAATGGTCAGGCCGAAGCATCCAATAAAAACATATTGAGAATCCTAAAGAAGATAGTTAATGATGCCGGTCGTGATTGGCACGTTCAACTAAATCCAGTGCTATGGGCATATCGAACTAGCATTCGAACCCCTACAGGTGCAACTCCTTATTCATTGGTCTATGGTGCAGAAGCTATCTTACCTATTGAGGTTGAGATACCATCATTACGGGTTTCCTTGCATAATCTAATAGATGATGAAGCATACAGAGTATCCCGTCTTCAGGACTTAGAGTTACTAGATGAGAAGCGACAAGCTGCATACAACCATCTCAAAGCCTATCAGCAGCACATGAGTAGAAGCTACAATCACCGAGTTATACCTCGTACATTTGAGGTAGGTGATCTTGTTCTCTGAGAGAATCCTCGCAATCAACCAAACAGAGAACATCAAGGCAAGTTTGAATCAAACTGGCTGGGCCCATATGTTGTCACTGCTGTCTTCGGGCCTGGGGCATATTAGTTGGCTACATCAGAAGGAGAACCGCTTGCAGATCCAATCAACAACATGCACCTAAAACGGTTTTATACCTAAGATGTACAGAGCATCAGGCTCCCCTGCATACCAGAAAATACCAAAAACATTCAGAAAAATGTCCTGAAGAAAATACAAAAACATTCCAAAAAAGTAAAGAAAAATCATGCATCCAAACGGTGAACAACCACTCCGGTGGCACCTTGGGTAAGAACGATGGTGAAAACCTGGCAAACAGGCGCCACTCGTAAAGGCTATGGCTCCATTGTCTTTCAGACTTGTGGCGATCACATCTACTTCGTACATACATCCATTCGTCCAAAACCATGGCTTGTTATTTCTCTGCAAATATGATAAATACTTCATGCGTCTAAGCATCCCGCTTTTTCATAGTCATGTCTAAAACTAGGGGCAATGCCCTTAACCTATTGATGGAAGTGGATTCTACATTATCTTATGATTCATTAAATTCTTCATTCAAGCAATCATCAACATACCAAAAACATTCAAAAAAAAAAAAAACAATTCAAAATCCAAAAACACTCAAAAAACAATTCAAAATCCAAAAACATCAAAAAACATCGAAAATCACACAAAAACATGACAACACCTTGTACATACTCATCCATGCAGATACCAAGACGAGCATTGACAAAATACTCACATGATGACCATTTATCAATCGACCACACAAATCAACATCAACACTCAAAACTGTCTTCAACAAGGATGCATCCTTCCTTACCAAAACAAAGACAAAAGTGACGTTTTCTTTGACAAGAAAATTAGGTTAAGCTATCAAATACTTGGTTAATTTGTGAGTATAATCATTTGTTTATCTGTATCGGGATCTTTCAGCATTGTTTTGTATTGTTTGTGCATTATTTTCGATGAAGTTCTGGGGCATGTACTAATGGTGTCTACGTGGGAAGTTCACTAAGTTACGTGATCATAGGCAAAAATGCAGTCATAGATCACTACGGCTTGCTGACTACAGCGTATACCTCCACCATATGAGCATGAACCATTACCAAGGATCCTTATTCTTTATTCTTTATGTATATATTGTTTGTTTGCAGGTACAATGCTCTTCCTTTGGTTCCTCCTACCTCATCCAAACTAGATCAAGGTGTTATCTCTTAGTACGGTATGCACTTGTCTCAGGATATGATCAGCCTAAGATCAAGGAGGATGATCCAAGTCATGCATGAACGGAGATAATCCTTGTCTGTTCCGCAAGCAATACTCTGGTCGACTTGACCCTTATATCAAGTCGTTTGTATTAACTTGCTATATAAAATCCATGAAAGGAATACTCAGGTCATCTTGAATCATTATGTCAAGATGCTTGTATTCTCTTCCAACATTTTAAAGCTCAATGATGAAAATAGAGCACTATGGATCGTCATTTCATCTCATCTGTTTATATATTGCATTCCGTTGCATATCACCCATCCGTTCGCTCATTCATATATAGGCTTTATATGCAAAATGGGAAAATTAAGCTGGTCTTGGATACAATCACGATCGAGTACTCTGATACATCATCAATACATCATGCAAAGTCTTACAAAACCTTGCCTTCCTCATACTCATATCATCCTAACATTTAGTTGCATCTTGCATTAAACATTTAGTTGCATCTTGCATTAAACATTCATGTCATTTTTAAACTTTGCATATAGTTTTCATTAATCATTTGCATCATTGCATCAATCATAAATAAGTAGGTTTATTCGTGGGATTAAATTGTCTTTGATTATATTAAGTCCTTTACTAAGCATTCATATAGTGTTGATTATCCATCATCATTTTGTTATCCTTTATCATGTATTATGGTATACATTCATTTATCCATTTAGTGAAAAAGTGCATTCATTCACCCATTAACTAAGTATCCTATTATGTTCATTTTAGGATTCATTCACATTTGCATTCATTTATCCTCCTTTTAATTGTATTAAGGTGCAGTTATTAAAACATTAGTTATAGTATCATCACATTATCATTTGTACTTAAATCATATTTAAGCATTTAGAATCATAAAATTCATTTGTTTACAAAACGTTGGTTCTTAACATTTTATATCCATTATGCATATGCATTCATTTAACACATTATCATATAAACATTTGTACTTTACATTTTGTTTATCCATATTGCATTCATTTAACACATTATCATATAAACATTTGTAATTTACATTTTGTTTATCCATATTGCATTCATTTGACAAACATCTAGATGCATATTCATCCATAACATCATTCATTCAACCATCACATTAACATCATCGCATAAATTATCATTGCATAGAAAACAACACCATCCTGTTCATAAATCAAAACAAGCATACATCATCATCATGGCATTACATACATAAAAGCATTACATCCCAAAATCAAACAAATCATATATATATAAACCTGCATTCATATGTCAGTATCATCATCAAGACATGCATATAAGGAACATCTCATCAATGCATACATATACACATATCCATCTAAGCAATAAACTCATCATCCTGCATAAACATCCATACATAATCAACTACATATCATCAAAATATGGGATCTCCTCATATATATCATCTCATATATCAGAGTACAATGAAGTCTACAAAATCGGCTACCAAGAGCCATCCAAGATACAGTCCAAGTAAACAAATGATACAATACATATATGCATGCAAAAATGCTCTCTCAAATGCCACTTTGGCCAGATGTTGTCCCAACACCTCCCCCTGCTCCACCACTGGTGCCTGCACCACCTGATCCATCTCTCCATGGAGGCCTCATCGAACCCGCACTCCCTCCTGCATCCCCTAATCTCTCCCTCCTTAAAGGACCCATCACACCCCCACTGCTCTGCACCCTCTGCGACCGCTCTGATCTGGCCTGCCGCATTTGCGAATAACTAAGAGCTCACTGACTCATTGGCACCACCTGCTCATATAACCCCCGCCAGTACTCTATCTCTGCCTGAGCTCGCTGCATCTCCCTCATCACCTCCCCTGTAGGCCCCTGTGCTCCTACTCCAACCCGGACTCTCTCCTGCAGCTCCGCTAATCTCTCCATTGCCGTATCTCTCTCCCGCAGCACCACCGTCAACTCTAACTCCCGTGCATATAGCTGCACATCCCTAGCTGCCACCTCTGCCTCCAAATCCTCTATCCAGGTCTGCAAGCGCACTATAATGTGATCCCACAGATCTCCAGTGGCTCCCTCCCTGGTGTCCATAGCTGCCTCCCCTACACCTCCCTCTCTAGTAGTCCCCTCCCCTCTGTCCATCGGGATCTCCCTCTCCATCCCCCTCCCACTCAGCTGAACTCCTCTCGGTATCAATGGTCCCTGGGATATCTGTAAAGGCAGTCCACCTCTCCCTCTCCGCTAGCTCCGCATCCCCACTCCTCCACCTCCACCACCTCCATCTCCTCCTCCATCTCCTCCATCTCCTCCTCCACTGCCTCCACCTCCACCTTCTCCTCCTTCATCTCCTCGACCTCCTGCCCTCCTCCGTCTCTGTCCCCTCTCATCCTCAAACGCTAGGATCGGCTCTGCTGGATCCGATATTTGTGGGATCGGGTGTGCCGCCCAATACTGCGTGTAATCATCTGTCACCCCTGCATCAATGACCCTCGGTCGTAGGTCCCATGGCCTCGCCTGCAGTGTCCAAAACTCTGCCAGTGCCTGATCATAAGGTAGCACTGGACCCCATGCATACCTCTCTCGAATCACCTGCGCATACTCTCCAGATCCGCTAGGCAGTCCCTGCTGCCGTCCGAACTGCCTCATCACTCTCCCAAGCACCTGTCTCTCTACATGGTATGAGGTCCTCCCAATGAGGAATCGGGTCATGAAGACATACGACAGTGCCTCTGCGTCATCATCTCATGGCTCACACTCCAAGTATGGCCGCCATATCACTGCATCCAGGTCATCCAATGCCCGCCGCCACCACTCTAACTTCCCCAAGTGGGGCTGGCTCATCATGCCGCTGTACATAAACATGTACGGCTGGTCCACTGCCCGGAATCTAAGACTCACTGGTCGAGTCACTGGTAGGTGCTCCCACGCCCAAATATGTAGCAGCGTCATGCCCACTGCTAAGGAACCCCTCCCCCGGTATACTACCTCATGAAGCTCCTGATACATGTACGCTAGCACGCACGACCGCCATGCAAATCGGGTCCCCTCGGTCATCATCATCTCGATAATCTATCCCCATCCCACCTCCAACCCATGTGACCGCCTGTCTGGACACAGCAGACCTCCCACAATCCCTGACAAAACTGCTGGAAGAGGCTCATATAGTGCCGCAATATTCTCCCATGTGATCGAGCCATCATCAATGAACACATCCTCATCAAAAATCCTCTGCACTGCCACAGTCCCCCAGGATCTATCGTATGTAACCAGCTCCCCTCGAATCGAAATCCGAAGGATGCGCCACACATCCTCCAAGGTCACGGTCATCTCCCCCTGTGCCAAATGAAAGGTGCACGTCTCATTGTGCCACCGCTCTGCCAGTGTTGTGATCAATCCATGATTCATACGAATCACGGGCATGTGCATCACCTCATAAAGACCAATCGCTGCAATACAATCAATCTCCGCCTGAGTCAATCGGTCCCGCAACCCCTGTGTCACAGGATGACGCTCGCGTAACTGCAACACACACAGATCCTCCTGCACATGGACATTCATCAATCACCATCAGTTGTTTTGTTTTCAAACTTTCTTAAGTTTAAACCTAGACTATCAACAGATACTTTGATCAAGTATCTTCGGGTCTCAACAGGTAAGCAATCATGGCCACCTGGACTTCAACGGGCATTTATCCTAACAAATGACCTAAGTCTTATCAGGTTGCTATGGTTCAAAACAACTCCCACTTCACATCACCAACCATCCATCATTAGGCATTGGGAGATTTTCTTCATCCAAACTGGGGCATCTTTTTATCCTCAAGCAAAAACGCTATTTAACCAACAAAAGCACTAGTTTTCAACAATAGTGCTACAACCCTAACAAAAGCGCTCAATCAGCTATCCCAAAGGGCTCAAACTGCATAAGCGCTAAAACAACTACCTAGTAGCGCTACTTAAAAACAATAGCGCTCAATTAACCCCACAATAGCGCCACTTAATCAATAGCGCTAAAATTTGCATACAAAAGCGCTAATGCAGAGCAAAAGCACTCAAACAAGGGGACAATAGCGCAATTGCGGCACAATAACGCTAATTCATGGAGCAAAAGTGCCAAAACCAAAGTTCCAGCGCTCTTGCTCCGACTTGACTTGGACTTAGCTAAAAACCTATAAAAAATGCACAAAAATTAAATTTTTGAATTTGCGTACCGCTAGTCCGTAGTCATCTGGGCGCTGGAACCATTGGACTCGCTCGAATCTGTGCTCGATGATCGGAATCGGCATCATAGCTACTGCTTGCTCCTCCAAACGTCACTATCAGAGCTCTCATTTTCAACTGGTCGTGGTCACAAATGATCCTGTTTTCACCCCTTTCACCCCATTTATACCCTTCGTTGTAACCGTAACTTCTCCCCGCTCACCGCCATGGTCCCCGTGAACTTCTCGAGCCCCCCATTTCTCCATGTTTGCCCCGTTTTCTTCTATTTTTCACCCGTATGGCTAACTTCTTCTCTTCTACCACTTCGCCAATTTTCATTCTTTTTCGAGAGATCGCCCGATTTTTCAAAATTTTTCGGCCCATCTCTCAAGGGGGCATACCACCCATTAAATTTACATTTTATGGGGCAATTTCTCTATGCCAATTTTTCTTTCTTTGAAACGACGCGATAAACCACACCGTCTAAAAGAGGGGCAAATGTAGTCACACAAATCTGTCCAGTTTAATTAAATAAATATTCGCTATTTATTTGATTAAAAATCCACTAGCCATCAGTTAATTAAATTAATATTTAATTAATTCATCTCCAAACATTTTTCTATTAATTAAATAAATTATTCAATTTATTTTAATTAATTCATTAAATCAAATTCAAATCAATTAAATAAATAAAATCTATTTATTTAATTAAATCCCCCTATTCCTCTTTTAAATAAATTAAATAAAATATTTATTTAAATCATTATCCCCCCCCACTTGCATTTTCCTACAAATGCAACTTGCACACATTTATTGAAATAAATGAATTTTTATTTTAATAAAATCCTATTTTCCCTCACCCACCAAATCTACTTGCAAAATCTAATCCCCTTCTAGATTCTTCTAATCCCTTCCTAATTAGCCTAATCCATCCCCTAATTATTGTCACATTCCTAAGCAAAATGGAGTCACTTCTCAAAGACTCCAAAGTCTTTGAAAAACATTTAATGCTTTGTGTGTTCAACAAATTAACCCCCAAAGTCTTCCAAGACCACCAATGGCTCTTACATGACCATTTATGGCTCTTACATAACCATTTATGGTTATTTCAAACTTGTCCCCCCAAACATTTATTGTTTTGACCATATCCATCCATTTCACATTTGCACAAGAGTTTATCCATTGGATAAAAACTTTATTCTTTGAATAAAGAGTTTATTCATTCAACCAACCTTGACTCAAAATCTCAAAGTCATATCAGGCATTTAATGCTTATTCCCTCTCCTCTCAACCTATCTCACATTGACACTTGTCATCCTGGGATTGGGTTGAAAGCCCTTACATGGATTTGAAATCATTTAATCCTAACCCTTGTTGAGATGACTCAATCTCAACCATCCATTGCTCCATTTTCCCTATAAATAGAGCCCATTTTTTCATAATCCAGATCCTGAAAACTTGCATGCATTTAAGCTATAGGCATTTTTAGAGAACATTTTAGCATAATCAACTAATATCTTATCATTTTGGTTAAAATCAATCATTTTAGTATCAATAGTATAGTATTAGCTTTTCATTTCACATTTGAAGCACAATACTACAATCTCAATCCTCCATAAGCATCCATAGTGCAAAAAGCTGCTGAGAGCTACACTATTTTGGAACTTGGAGATGAGAGGAACAAGGGAGAAAGAAACTAAGAGCATGTTAGGAGGTATTTGGAGATGCCTCATCATGTTTGCTTTGATAGTTAAATATGCTTGCATGTTTTTAGTGTCTCTCTTGGTATGCCTTTTTAGATTAGTTTTTGATTGACTAACACTAACGGTTTCGTGTCTTTTGTGTTATTTATCATTTGCTAACCTTGTGCCATTTAGGAGGGCATCAGAAAGAATTCAAAAAAAGTTTCTTTGGTCGGGGGTGGAAGTCAAAAATAGAATTCCCCTTATTGCCTGGAATAAAATCTGTTCCCCTAGGGCCTCAGGGGGGTTGGGTTTAAGGAATATCAGCTCTATGAATAAGGCTTTATTAGCTAAACAAATTTGGAGAATGAAAGGGGAGGAAAGAGAATGGAATTTAATCTGGAAAAACAAATATCTTTATATGCAACCTTTTGAGGAAGAATTTTTAGATGATTCTTTTATTGTTGAAGGTTCTGCTATATGGAATGCAATCCAATCTGCTAAAAGTTGGGCTGCTGCTGGTCGAATTTGAAACCTTGGGGATGGTAGGAAAATAAGATTTTGGGATGATAGGTGGATTTTGGATAAACCTCTGGAGGAAGTTCCAATCCTTAATGAATGGAAAGACTGGTTCAAAAGCAGGTTTGGGGAGTTGGTCAGAGACTACTGGAGAAATGGGAAATGGATTGATTTTAGTCAGCATTGTCCGGGGCTTAAGTTCCTTCAGATTGCTCTCTCTGCTAAAGTTCCTAGAGACAATAAAGATGATAGATTGATATGGAGGGAAACCCTGGATGGGAAATATTCTATGTCCTCAGCTATGGCTATCCATAATGAATCTGTGGAAGAAACTCCTATTTGGGCTAAAGTCTGGAATAAGAAGTTAGTTCCTAATGTTAATATCTTTTTTGGGATTTTCATCCAAAACAAGGTTTTAACTCTAGACAACCTTCAAAAGAGAGGCTTTGTTTTTCCTAACATGTGTTCTCTTTGTTGCAGGGAAGAAGAGACTGCTTGCCATATTCTTAATCAATGTACATTTAGTCAGGAAATTTGGAAAGTTATCTTAAGCAGGTGGAACTTGAGCTGGGTTTTTCCGAATTCCCTAGGGGATTCTTGGTAGCAATGGCAATGCCCTAGTTCTAATCCAAAGACTGTGGAGACTTGGAAACTTACTTTCCCGAATGTTATCTGGAATATATGGAAAGAGCACAACAATAGGATTTTTAGGGATAAAAGTGCTACTCCTGAAATGGTGGTGGATAAAATTTACAGGAGCATATTTGAATGTAGTTATGGCACTGATAATGGATCAGCTGCTAAAGAAGATTTCAGTGACAGGTGGAACCTCTTTAGTACTACTACTAGTAAGGAGAAGGGCAGAGAAGGTCGTGTTTGGTGTTTTCCTCCTCAGGGGTGGATTAAGGCTAACTTTGATGGGGCCTCTAAGAGGAATCCGGGTAAAGCTAAATATGGGGGCATTGTCAGGAATTTTGTTGGAAGTTGCTTAGTGGCGGTGGCTGGTCCTTTGGGGAGTCAATCTAGTCATTTTATCGAAGCTTCAGCTGCCCCGAATACCCTAATTATAGCTAAGAATCTTAGTCATGATAAATTATGGCTCGAGGGAGATTCACTTAATATTATTAAGTGTCTGAAGGGGGAGTCGGAGCCATCTTGGTCAATTGAAAACATTATCCTGAAAGCTAGGGAAATCATCGCTAGTTTTAAAGAAATAATTATTCAACATGCCTTTAGAGAGAAAAATATGGTGGCAGACTGTCTAGCAAACATAGGAGTTAACTTTGATTCTCAAATGATTTGGCATGGGGAAGATATTAATATGAACATTAAAGAGCTCCTTAGAAAGGATAGATTTACGGGGAGGGAAGGACCGCATAATCATGATAGAGTGTATGAATAATTTATGATTTGATGGAAAGGTAATGATTACCTGGCAAAGCGACATAACCCCAACCATTTTTAATATTACGTTGCACACTTTCTAGGTCACCCTTTTCAAAATCCCGAGTAATTACGGGAAAGAAGTGTTGAGTTTGCAGAGGAACAGAGCTGAGAATCTGAATTCGAATATGGGAGGAGACTTAAGGAGGGAGGAACCAGATAATACGTCAAGATGGAAGGCGATGCCAAAAGTGTGGGCGAATCTAGAAAAAGGGTCCCTCACAAGCTTTATGGAGAAGCTGGTGGACTATGACAAAGGTAGGGTGAATCTTGCCATGTCCAAAATTTCTGAAAATTGGTGTAATGGGTCCTTTAAAATCTATGGGGTTAAGTTCAAATTGGATGCGGGACTCATTGCTACTGTGACTGGCATGCCCCATTCTGGGCTTAATTTTTTTAGAGACCTCAAAGTCTCTAATAACTCAGTTAATTTGTTCCTGCGTAAGGAAAAAGAGAGGGCCAGAATTGGCAAAGCCACAGGGGGTTACTATGAAGCATCTAATATCAAGAAAATCTAGGGATGAGTTTTGAACGCCATAATGAAATATATCACTGTTGAGGGCCGATTTTTCAGGGCCCACACTTACCACTTTGTTCTTTTAAACCATTTCAGACATGACAAAAGGGTCTCCCTACCCTACTACCTATTTAGGTCCCTTTCAAGGTCCCTCAATAAACACAGTAAGGACCCCTCTAATCTGGTTCTCCATTGCGGGGTTTTGCTGCTCATTTATGAGCACTGTTAAACCCTCGCCATTCTGGGAAACAAGAGGTTATTCACCTCTTCGGGGAAGAGAAAGTTGGAGGGAGGCGATTCCAGCAAGGAGAAGGCATCTTCTAGCAAAAAAAGTAAGAGTGCCTCTGGGACGGAAACCCATGAAGAAAAGACCGAAACAGATGAAATGGGAAAAGAAGGTAGTGAAATGGATATGGATGATTCTGATGGTGAAGATAGCTGGAAAGATGAGGAGGTGAGTATTGAGGAAGAAGGTGGTGATAATGAGTCTGACAATGAAAGTCCTATCCACAGTGATTGCCTTGGCAAGGACAATAGCCACCCTATGGAGGATGTGGAGTACAAGGATAATGAGGATAAATATGTGAATTCTGAGAGGGAGGAGAACAAGGATCATGAGAAGGATATGACTAAGGATAGTTTAAGCAAGGATAAGGAAAGTGCGGGTAAAGGGTTATTCCTGGATAACCTTAGAAAACTTAGTGAGGCGAGACTGGATTATGACAGATGGACCTATGAACTCTTGAAGAACTTGGAAAAAAATGGGAAACAGGCAGACAAGAAGAGGAAGGATAACAACAAGGATCAGATAAATTGGAAGCAGGATATGGAGGAGAAGGTTAAATCACTGGAAGAAGGGAGTGTGGTGATGAAAGATTTGCTAGGCATTATCCCGAATATCCTGTCAGTAGTCACTAAAAACTTGGAAGATATTGCTAAGGTCTTTGATAATTCCGGTTCTCCTAAACTGGTGGTGGACCTTGACATGGATGAAGATACTATCCAGATTGGCAGTAGTGAAGCTACTACAACTGGTGCTGCTAAGAGGACCAGGGCAAGTGTCAAGAAAGCTGTGGTTGCTTTTGCTAAGGATATCCCTAATCTTAGGGAAAACATCAAAGAACTGCATGGGATTAGCAACACCTTGGCTAATGCCTTGAAAAAAATCAATTAGTTTCTTCTCTTGGGTCTTGCTGGTTTTGCTGGCTTTGTGGGGCTTTAGCCGGTTCTCTATGGTTTTTTACTGGCTTTTCATTGGTTTGTCCCTTTTTGTCTCTTTTTGCTTTATCTACTAAGTTCCGCTTGTAAAGGGTTTCGGGCCCCCTGCAAAACCTGTTTTTACCTTAATAAAAAACAAAGTCATGCATTACAATAAAATGTCACTCACTATAAAGTAATTTAAAAACTTTAAAATTAACAAAAATAAATAAGTTTTATAATTAAAAAAATCTCAACTAAATGGAGAGAGAAAATGACACAAATCACTGGTTTATATCATCTTAATATTTTTGAGAGTTTGTTCAATAAATAGACATAATGTATCTATGCTAATTTTTGTAGCCCAATTTTCCTAGTACCTTGTGTTCAGGACTATGCTCCAAACCCTCATTGGACTAGTTTGCTCACAAGGCTTTGTGATCATGTTGGGCTACTGTGTTAGCAAGTCTGGAATATTCACATTGACATTGTGTGTTCATGCCACATATGAGGTCCCTCATTTGTGGCCTCACCTAGACTCAAGCCAAGCTAAAAATATTGAAGCTTTCCAATTAAAAAAATTGTAGCCCACTTTTTTAAAAGTGAGACATGTGTTTGTTCTTTCACCCATAGGCATAAAGAGGACGTAAACAAGAATAGGATTAAATGTGAATATCAAAAAATAGGGAAGTAAAAAATAATCTCCAAGTTAAGGAGAAAAATTATAGAAGGTGAAATGGATATGAAAATCACAACAAACAACATATAATTAAATAGGTTAAGGTGTGAAAAATAAAGAAAAAAATCAAAATGGAAGGTGATATTTAAGCTACATGTATATATGCTATAGTGGTTGTTTGTATCACTATGTAAATCTAGGAGAACCTTAACCTCCACATGATCATGATTCTTATATTTGTCAAGTGGTCATCACCATCCAATAAAAGTGTAAAAACAAAAATTGCTGCTGATGAAGATACAATTATGAATTTACAAATTTCAAAATTGCATTTGAACGACATAAATCAAAGTGATATACTTAATGTAGAACTAAAAAGAGATCACTATAAATCAAAATGTGATTTATGTTATATAAATTATCATACTATTAATTAATTTAAAGTAGAGAATAAATAAAACTAATACATATCCAACATCATAGCATATAAAAAATCTAATTACCAGAGAAAATGAAAGTTCAAGTAAAGAAGAAGCCGACAACATACAAAAGAGCTATTGGTCTTGGATAACAGTGTGTAGAGTGGACTACAACACACCATGTTGTCATCTTGACACTATTGGTCTAATGACTTCCAAAATGCTTATCTTTGATAATATAGTTTATCAAACCTACACACACAAAGAAGGAGGAAAATATTGGGGGCTATTTTGGGGCTTACCTTAACTAAACCCCTATTTTGTTTTTTCAACCTCCACAAACAACTAGGTATAAAAATGACAAAAAACAATAAACAATTACTTTTAAATCTTAGTGATATTAGTTAAGAATTTATAAGCATAGGCACAATAATATAATATAGATATCGTGTTAGCCCTAGCCTATAGGGAAGAGCACCATGATATTTGATAATTGATAAATTGATATTCAAATATTTAAAGCTTTATTATCTATACACAAAAAAATAGATAAACAAAGAGAGTGTTGTCATGACCTTGGCCTTCCTCCCTTAAGATTTTTTTGTCGATTTGCAGTATGGAGCCAAAGTAAGGAAGCTTGAGATACAATATGCAAATTTATCATGATAGCATGAGACTATGTTCTTAAATTATTACAATGGTTGTAGATATTTTTGTATAGTTTTGTTAAGATGAAGAGCTTGAGAGCATATAGTGAAAATATGTTGTCAAGAATGAGGAAAAAGGAAGTTTTATTTGGTTGAACAAGTGGGAGAGGTTGTTACTTTTTTTTTTCAAGTGTTACGACACACATGTCACACACAAGCCATGTGGAAGATGTGCTTTTAAATCTCAAAAATTTGTTGGATGCTAGTGTGCCATACAAATGTCCACACATAACACTATAGTGCAAGAGAATATATTGATTGTCAAATCATATGTTGGTCATACTTTATCTTTATTAATTGTAAAGTCAAAATCTTTGTGATGCTCTGCAAAATGGACAAGGTTAGCAAATGACAAACAACACAAGACACAAGAAATCGTTAGTGTTAGTTAACCAAAAGCTAATCTAAATAGGCATATCAAAAGAGATACTAAGAACATGAAAGAATATTTAACTAAATAAGCAAATATGATGAGGCATCTCCAAATGCCTCCTAACATGCTCTTGGCTTCTTCTCCTTTGTTCCTCTCCTCTCCAAGTTCCAAAATAGTGTAGCTCTTAGCAGCTTTTTGCACTATGGATGCTTATGGAGGATTGAGATTTGAGTATTTTGCTCCAAATGTAAAATGAAAAGCTAAAATACTAGATGCTATTAAAAATGATTGATTTTAACCAAAATAACAAGATATTAGTTTGCTATGCTAAATGCTTTCTAAAATGCCTATTGGTTAAATACATACAAGTTTTTAGGATCTGGATTATGAAGAAATGAGCTCTATTTATAGGAAAAATGGAGCAATGGATGGTTGAGATTGAGCAACCTCAACAAGGGTCGGGATTGAATGATTTCAAATCCATGTGAGGGCTTTCAACCTGATCCCAGGATGACAAGTGTCAATGTGAGATAGGTTGAGAGGAGAGGGAATAAGCATTAAATGCTTGACATGACCTTGGGAGTTAAGGTCAAGGTTAGTTGAATGAATAAACTCTTTATTCAAAGAATAAAGCTTTTATCCAATGGATAAACTCTTGTGCAAATGCAAAAGGGATAAACATGGTCAAAACAATAAATGCTTGGGGAGACAAGTTTGAAATAACCATAAATGGTTATGTAAGAGCCATTAATGGTCATGCAAGAGCCATTAGTGGTTTTGGAAGACTTTGGAGGTTAAATTGTTGAACACACAAAGCATTAAATGCTTTTCAAAGACTTTTGAAGTCTTTGAGAAGTGACTCCATTTTGCTTATGAATGTGACAATAATTAGGGGATGGATTAGGCTAATTAGGAAGGGGTTAGAAGAATCTAGAAGGGGGTTTAGGAATGCAATTGGATTTGGTGGGTGAGGGAAAATAGGATTTTTTTTATTAAAATAAAATTAGTTTATTTCAATAAATGTGTGCAAATTGCATTTGTAGGAAAATTCAAGTGGGGTGGGATAATGATTTAAATAAATGTTTAATTTAATTTATTTAAAAGAGGAATAGGGGGATTTAATTAAATAAATAGATTTTATTTATTTAATTGATTTGTGAACTTGGTTTTAATGGATTAATTAAAATAAATTGAATAATTTACTTAATTAATAGGATAATGTTTGAAGATGAATTAATTAAATATTAATTAATTAACTCCCGGCTAGTGGATTTTTAATCAAATAAATAGCAAATATTTATTTAATTAAGCTGGACAGATTTGTGTGACTACACTTTGAAATCAGGATATCAAATTTGAGCATTAATTATCAAATTGAAGCAGGGACAATGCATGCAAGTGAAATTACAATAATATGCAACTTTTTATGCTATATTTTACTCCCATCTTAGCAAGTCGATTACATAAAGGAATAACTTGCACTAAAGTAGATAATAGAATACACAAAAAGTATGTAAAATAAAATTATTCAGAAAAGGATATTATAAAGTATGCATAAATGATAAAGTGCCATGATGCCCCAAGCTCAATTTCGATGAAGTTTCATAATATCCAATGTGAGATCTTGTAAAATTTTATTGTTAGCATTAAAAACATCTTGCAAAATTTGAACGTGTCGGTCATAGCAAAATCAAAAGAAACTACCATGAATAAAAGAGTGATACGATAAACAATTTTAGAAATTTTTTTTGAAACATAAGAGCGAATATATGGACCTTTAATTTTTTCCACCTCTAGCAGGAAAAAAACAAGATGGTTAGTTCAACTATATGAAAAATTACATAAAAAATAAATAAAAATGGACAATGTATAAAAAATAAATTTTTAATTATTCATTTTTACTATTCACGGAGGAGATTTTCATGGAGTCCAAAAAGAGATTGCAACAAAAATGTCTTGAAAATGTGAATTTTGAGCACCTAGGATTGATGACTTGAAGTTTGATTTCGAGTAGGGCACTACACAAAGAGAGGTATGCCAAATTTTTAATAGTTTTTGGTTATTTTTAGCTAGTTTAGGACTAGGTGGGTCCCACGAAGTGCAATATTGGCATCTAACAAGCATACTAGCATCCAACCAATGTGTAGGAGTTCAAGCTTTATGCAAGTGTCCAACCCACATGCTAGCATCTAGAGTAAACATTATCATCTATATAGGGTGCTAACGTCCAAGGGTGCACTAACATCTTAGAAAAAAACATATTTTAAAAAGTTTAGAATATTATATGTGTATAATAGATGCAAAAGTCAATAAAAAGGTGGTTATTATTATTTTCAATCCTTTTCCACATTGCATGAGCATGGCTGAGGATTTGTGCCTCCTTTATTGCAGAGTCATAATCAAAAAATTATAGTAGTGGAGCAAACCTTCCTTCAACAAGTAGGACTATGGTGGATATTTGTTTTACCTAAGATGTGGTTCCACCCTATCATGCTGATGTCATTGATGGACATGTGGGACTCAAAAGCCTCAACCTTTCATCTCCCCATAATGGAGACGATCGTCACTTGATAGATGTACATCATATTCTCAGACTCCCAATCTATAGTTAGTGAGTGATCATCAAGGAGGACAAGGTACTGGCATCAATATAGGAGGGTCGGTATCATGCACTTGATTGAGTCATCAAGACTAATATGACATGACATATTTACATGAGATTGCTAGATTAGGAGCCTATATCCATCCCATTAGTACAAAGGATATTGATAGCTACTATAGCACTAAAAGTAGTGATTGATGGATGAGGCACACACCTTCATGGGGGCCTTATTCATGCCATCAAAGCCATGGAGGAGAGGGAAACAATTTTTACACGGGGGTGGAGAATTATTATCCACTTATATCATGATCTTAGTAGATTCATGCATCACAAGGGTTTGAGTCTCATGATATGCACGCTATTATGAATCTGAAATTTTGAGCATATCATATGCATGCTATTGGGATTATTTCCATCACAGATCTTGCAAGATGCCTCATGGGAACAAACATATCCTCTCATTAGAGATTAAAGATTTGGAGATATTCAATTTTAGAGATAGACTTTTGGTTAGTTGTGGAGTATAGAGATATTATGGTATCCTTGTAAAGGCATGAGCCTAGCAAAACTATGAGAGATAGATGGCCCATATGCAGCAAGGCCATTTTTTAGCTATTTGGCATGACTATACAATCATGATACAATCATAAATTTTATTATAGATGAGAAACGAGATAGTTTGAATTGGTGCAACAAGTGCCGCCAAAGGTACCCACCTACATCTAATCACACCACAATGACATCTAATCATGAATTGGGTACCATTAGTGGGGGTGGGGGTGAATTAGTATGCCTAAGAACTTAACCAAACTCTTAAACAATTTTCCAGTAGACCGGTGTAGTAGTTTAAACAGCAAACTGGTTAAAACATAAATAAGCCAAATAGCAAATAGAGAATTCACCCACAAAAGCACAATCACCATAACACAAGATATTTGATGTGGAAACCCAAATGGGAAAAACCACGGTTAGTAAAACTCACAAGTCAACTATCTGTAGAATAGTAACCAAACTGGTTAAGGTCAGACCGGTTAAGGCCTTACAATGTTCTTCACCATAACATATCTTGTTAGGAATCTAGATCTTTGTTAGGAGATAAGTCATGTTAAAGACTACCCTGTTAAAGGATTTCAGATCCATGACTGTGAACCACCTTGTTAGAGGATTTTCAATAGGCTTGGCTGGGCCTACTCGGTTAAGGCTTTAAGACTTGTTGAAGAGATTAGTAATCAACAAGTGAATGATCTAGAAGATAGCACATAATGCTTGATTAGATCCTTGTCAGTTTTCTGTTAATGCATTACAACATTACTTCAGTCTTCTATCCTTTGCACTCACAAGCTCTGCATTGAGATACCTATTTCGCACAAACCTAATCTGCTCTACAATATTCGCACACATCAATCCTTCAAAACCCTAGACATGATGTCCTCATATAGGAATCTAATTTCATGTCGGTCCAATAAGATTAGACTACAATTTCCTAGGTACAATGCATCCAGACATATTTGGTAACACAACACAGAAACACCGCTAAAGTGTCGGTGGATGATAACTCATCACACTTTACAATTATACCGGTTTGGCACAATATACCGATTACCGATTTAACGAATAAGACTGGAAAACTGGAACATAATGTTCCAATCAAAAGATTAACTGCCGCTAGGGGTCTTCGTTTCGCTTGAGGTCTTCATACCAATACGACCGATAAGCTTCTTCTTCAAAACACCGAGAGTCTTCAAAAAATAAAGACTATACATACAATGACATATAATACCAGTGTGAACAACACAACAAATATTACCGGTGGAGAATAACTCATACATAAAATAAGTGTGTGTCCATCAATGACAATCACAACTTAAACATTATCAAAATACCAACATCAACCCACTTCTTAATTGTATCCCTCCATTTCAAATTAACATTTTAATCTTATTCACTCTTAAATACCACTCAATCTCCTCCCTTCATCTCCACTCACCCTTCAATCCTATTGATTATTTTAACTATATAATAATGGTCATTCATCTTTTAACCTCTTAATCTAAGCCCTTGATTCTCTTTGATATTTCTATAAAAGAGGCTTATTCTCTTTCACTTTAAATGCATGATCATAAGAGTACTTACATAATGCCAAAATGTTTCGATAGCTTACATCATAAAGCAACCACACTCCATTCCCTTAATGACCTCTTGTGCTAGTGCTAAATAACTGAGAACAAACACCATTTTTACAACATCTTAGAGGATATGAGAACAATAGAGGCAAGCCTATTGTGTGTGTGAAGGTATAGATTTTGTTTATTTTATTTTATTTGCATGCATGATAGAATACTTCATTGGTGTTGTTGGATAGGTTTTTGTAGATCTAGACTACTGGTTGGATTGTTTAGGGTTTACAAATAGATAAAAGATTCATATGTATATCATAACTAAAAAGTACAATCAATATATAATGATAATCTAATAAAATAATGCATGTTTGTTAAAATTAATTGCAATGAAAACCATGCTAATGAAAATGAATTAGTGAACATGATAAAACTAATTATAATCAATTAACATTATTATTTGATACTAAAGATTTAAGTAAGCAATGCACTTAAGAATTAAAAAATGAATCAATGCTTTGAAATAGATAAAAATTATAATGCTTTAAAAATAAATAAACAATGCTCTTTCTACTCACTAATATATTATAAAGTATACCAAAAATTAATTATTAAATAATTAACTTATGGAGACACATGGATTGTGTAATTTTTTGAATTATACAATTTACATGCATGTCATAACACAAAGAGTACGTGTTCATGAATGAATGACATAAGATAAAACAAATCAATCCATTAAGGAGTAGTTGGTATACAAATTATGTCACATAAAGAACTTAATACATAATAGTGATGAAGACGCATTGCATTAAAATATTATTTCATGGGCTTACCATCCATTGTAGATAGGTTGTAAGCACTAGAACCATAAAAAAAAGTAACAATGCAAGGACCCAACCATTTAGGGCTAAAATTTCCTTTTTTACCTTAGGGGTGCATTTATATTTTGTTGATTCTCAATGGCAACTAGATCACCTTTTTTGAATTGATAAGAAAGACATTTGGATTGTATTTACAAGATATAGATTTTTTATAAGCTCATAGGTGTTTGAGAGCATTTAATTGACTCTTATTGAGAAATTGTAGTTGATTTTAGAATTAGTCATGATAAGTGTCATCATCATGTCCTTTAAGGAAAACTCACAAGGACAAGATTTCCAATTCCAAAAGCATAATACATTGGCACCATAAACAATATCATATGAAGTAGTACCAATAGCCATACAAATACTTGTACAACATGCCCATAACGCATATGCTAATTGAGTATGCAAATCTTTACCATGTTTGTTGATAATTTTTTAAAGAACCATTCTAAACTTTTGTTAGAAGCCTCAACTTGATTGTTAGATCGAGGATAGTAAGGTGTGGAAAAATGATGTTGAATATGATTTTTCTATAAGATTTGCTTCAATTATTTTTTCTCAAATGATGCACATTATCTAAAACAAAAGTGGAAGGCAATCCAAAATAAGAAACTATGTTTTCTAAGAGGAATATATAGATTGCTTTAACAATAGTGGATCTAAGTGGAATAGCTTTCACCCACTAAGTAAAGTAATTTTCAACTATGATAATGAATGTGTGTCCCTTACAGGAAAGTGAAGATTTTTCTTATGATATCCAAGCCCCATATTGAAAATTGCCAAGTAAATGCTTGGGCACAAAGTTCCTATATGAGAGCATGAATAAATTGTTATATTCTTGATATTGAGAATATTTCTTCACAAAGGTAAATGAATCTTGTTTCATTGTTTTCCAATAGCATTTGATTCATAATAATTTATGAATTAAGGACTTACCATCAAAATATCCTCCACTGAAGCTCAAAATGGGCTTCTCACAGGGTCATGGGTATTTCAGACTTAGTTAGATATTGAAACAACACATCACTGTAATATCTTCGATAAAAAATGTTTAAGAGAATGATATAATATGTTACAAGATTTTGAATGAAAATGTGAGCATTTTTAGTAACATTATCTAAAAAAATAAATCATTTTTTCTAGATAATTGTAAATTTCATAATACTATTCACCAAAGTCCACATTTGCATAAAGTAAACTACTAGGATATGAACTATAGATAATAGTAGGAGAAGAGAGTAATTGGATCACAAAGTGATACCCATTTACCCCATCATCAAAGGGCATAAAGGAAACATTTGTCATTGAATTTGCATGATAGTTATATTTTCTTGGAATAGTTCCAATAGTGAATGATGAGAAATTATGTAGTAAATATATTGCTAAATCATAATATTTCGATAATTTTTTTGTTTATCTTGATAAGTTCCTATAATTTTGTTTACAATTAACCAAGAACCATCATAAATTTTAATATATTTAATATTTAGAAATAAAACAACGGGCTCCTTCTATGATGGTTGGTCCCAGCGGATTGATCTAACCAAGATTTATTCTCATATGTTCCTTTCTTCCTTCATTTTGCCTCATGTTGCATGGGGTATTTGGAAGGAGAAAAATAATGGGATTTTCAAGGATACTTCTCTCTCTGCTTCATAATCTTGGTTTTAAAAAATTTCTTGCTATCAAACAAAATTTTCTTGTTGGTCTGACAAATGTGTCTCAAGGTGGTTGTCTCTGAGTATGATTGGCAGTTTGCTCTTAACTAGAAACTCCAATGCAATATTTTTATTCCTTTGCATAAGGTTAAGAAGACTTGAGATGATGTTGCTTGGAGATCTCCTCTGAATGATTAGATGAAATTCAAATTTGATGGGGCAGAGAAGGGTAATATGCGGTACGTTGGTTGTGGGGAAGTGGTGCATGATCACAATGCTAGGCTTGTTTTGGCTATGTTACTCCCTTTGGGAAAATAGACAAAACACTATATTGAAGTGAATACAACCTAAATTTGTCTCAAATTGGCTAATCCTATGGATTTAAGAGGTCTGGATTGAGGGTGAATCCCTTAATATTATTAATTGTTTGAGCAGGCTACTAAACCTAGTTGGACCGTCCAAGAGTTGATCTCAGATTGTACTGATATTATTAAGAAAATGTAAAGGGAGTCATATTACTCATATATTTCATGAGGAAAAGCATGTGGATTATTTTTCCGCAAACCTTGGTGTTACTAGAGATGAGGCTCAATGCTGAGGTCTTAACGACCCCCTTCCCCTCAATGCTAAAGCCTTGATTTGTCATTAAAGTCAGTAATGGTAATGTGATGGCTCCTTGAAATTTAATTATGAGCCTATATCTTTTTATCATTATTTTCCCATGGATTCTACGTAGGGTCTTTGAGAAGTTCCTGGATTCAAAGGCCATTCTCTATTTCACTCAACTATGTGTTTTGAGTGCTCACATTTCGGGAGGTTTAAGCCAATGTGGGGAGTGCAGTATGGGAGGTGATAGAAACCACACTAAACTTGGGACTTATGACAAATGAAAGAATTATCAACAACTTTGGAAGAAATTAACTGATGGTAGGGTCACTCCCTTCGTGAAAAATTTCCATGGCACTAACCCTCAAGTGACCAAGGTTTTTGTGAGGAGTTGGAAGCAAAGAACTATGAAAGTGTTTGACATGAATTTGAAGATCATTGAGGATATTATTGGTTAAATTACTAGGTTATCCACTAAGGATAGGAAGTTCTTTCATGATCGTAAAGCCTCAAACATTGCCCCAAATGAGTTTTTTAAGGAGGGGGAGAAGGACAAGCTCAAGAGAATGAAATGTGAAGGATATGAAAAAAAATTGATTAAATCCTATTGGGCCTAGGTTGCAGAGGTTACTATGAGGTATTTCACTATAGATGATAGTTTCTCTAATTTGTTTGGGCACTGATTTATTCTTCTAAACCATTTTAGGCATCATTAATTAGTTTCTTTTCCTTTTTATTTAGTCTCTTCCCTAAAGGCGAGTATTAAGGATTATAGGAAAAATTGTAAGGCCCCCATGTTGCACAAGGGGTTGATTTTACTTGTTATGGAATATGCAGAGTGTAATTATGTGTTTGTCAATCCTAAGGTTTCCAAGCCTTGTAAGAAATATCCTATTGTTTAGGTCCACTATTTTGACATGGAGACAGATAGAGAAGGCAAAGCCTCGAAGGACAAGGAGAAATGGTTGGGTTATGATGAGGAAGAATATTTTGAGCGATATACCATAAAATTGGCCTAAAGCCCATATTGATTGGTCTAATGGGTCTTTTTCTAGTGATGAGAATGCAGAACAATGCTCCTTTGTGGCCAAATCCAGAAAAGTTGGCAAAGGCAAAGGGCATGATAAGGAGAAAGGGGCTTGTGGGAAAGGTAAGGAGTGGGAGGGGAAGGTTGCTGATAAGGATGATGGATTTGAGAAAGGGAAGGAGAAAGAGCTTCAAAGTGAGAAGATGGACAAAGCTAATAAGAATGTGGGTATGGAGGAGGATTGAAATTGGGGTATGGAAAAGGATGATGACTCTGTGTGTGATAGCATGAGGCACATTGATGACATTATAGGTCGAGTGATAGAGAGAACCATGGGTCACCTTAGACTATCTAAATGGATGTTTAATTAAATTAATATTGTTAGTGATCTTCATCACAGATTAGAAAAAGTGGATAGAGGACTTAAGATTGATAAAGCTAAACATTGTAACTCCAAAATGTTGATCATTCTAGAAGAGGTTGCTAAGGATGTCTCTACTTTACAAACTATTTACAATAATAGGATTCAATTTTTTGAAGAATCCATTCTTAAATTCCATTAGAAATTAGAAACAATGGTGAATTTTGGTAAGACTTGCATCCAGAATAGTGTCGAGGGACTTTGGGTATTGAATAAATAGGCTAGGAAATTGAAGCCTGAGGATAAGAACAAGAAAGGTAAGAGCTACAGGTTAACCCAAGTGATGGGGGCACTGACAAAAGTGAAACTACTAGAAAGTAACGCTGATAAGGATAATGAAAAGGACATGAACTTTCAGGTGGAGGGGCCTTGGACTAGAACCTGTATCCATTTCAAAGTGAAGGACGCTCAAAATCAGGTAATCTAGGAGGTGTTCAACCTCCATGAAAATCTTATAAAAAAAGACTTAGAAGCAGTGCATATTTTGAAGGAGCTTTAGAAGGCCTAATTGTCTTTGTTTTTATGCTGTTTTGTTGATAGTTTGTTTGTTGGTTCTCTAATGGTTATCCTATAAGAAATTTTCTATTGTAAAGTGTTTCAAGGCCCCTTGAAAACCTATTTTACCTCTATAGGCATCTAAAAATGGTCAACGCTTACAACGTCATACTTTAACATGTTCGCGTGACCTTACTTTAGGGTTTTTTCGTATTTGCTAACACTTCTATGTTGCACACTTGATTTTTATCATTTGTTGACATTGTGTCATTCCTCTACATTTCTTTCCTATTTTATTCCAATCTCTTGCATTTGAATTAGGTCTTGTCGATGTCAATTTTGTTGAAGTACGTACGGACCCGTATGGTTGTTGTCTCCTACATACCATACGGTTGTTGCCTCGTATGTATTGAGTTAACCCATATGGTAGATGCCAATGTTGACGCGTACGGTGATTCTGTGATTCTAGTAGTTGCCAATGCTGATGCGTACGATGGTTTTGGTAGTTTCCAATCCTGACCTGTACGGTGGTTCCGGTAGTTGCCAATGCTGACCCGTACGGTGATTCCAATGGTGTACGATGACCGCGGTGTAGCATCCATCGTATGGTGATGTCCGTACATAGTTTGATGACCGCTAGATGGATGGACAAGTGACAAGGCTGTCAGTAACCATTTTTTGTGTAGTGACAATTAAAGCACCAGGTTTCATAATGGATTGCAGTGTGTATAAATTGCTACAAGTTTCATTGGGAAATGAGTGTGATAGTAATTCGGGTTGATTGTAATACAATTTGAGCCTGTGCAAAAAGTTTGTTGTCAATTGTATGTAACTTTGTTTACTGTAATACAAGGGAGATGCTCGACTTTTTGGTATGTGGGTTTTTTCCCAAAAGGGTTTCCCATGGTAAAAATCTTTGTGTATATGTGCATGCTTTTTATATGTTATCTGTTCTTCTGTTTAAGTCATCTCGAGATTCTACTATTTAGGAAGTAGATAGATATTGTTGCTTACATCCTCTGCGAATTGGCATTAGGAGAGCATTTCCGCACCTTTGCTTTCCTTACAAGTGGTATCAGAGCCTGGCCAGTTGTTGTTATCCTTGTTGGGTAGGGTTGGTTTTTTGTGTCAATTTGTTTTCAGTGGGAGTTTGCGAAGTGGTTATCGGTTGTGTTCGGAAATTGAGATGGCTCGCACATCAGGGAGAATAGACATTGAAAAGTTTAATGGCACAAACTTTGAGTTGTGGAAACTTAAAGTTGAAGACATGTTGGTTGACCAAGATCTATGGATCGCTGTGTCTGGCAACAAGCCTCCAGGCATGAAGTAGGAAGATTGGGATCTAGCAGATCAAAAGGCCAGAGGGCTGATAAGATTGAGCCTTGCAGATTCTGTTTTGTTGAATGTCCATGAAGAGAAAACCACACATTCTTTGTGGAAGAAGTTGGGAGACATTTATCAAGGCAAATCCTTGGTAAACAAGCTCTTCCTGAGAAAGAAGTTGTACTCTTTGAAGATGGACGGAGGAACGTCCGTGGTAGATCATCTAAATGCGTTCAATATGGTAATTGCACAGTTAACTTCTGTTGGTGTGTCCATAAATGAAGAGGAGCATTGTATGTTGTTGCTGAGTTCTTTGCCTGATTCGTGGGATCACCTTGTGATGGCCATCGGAAGTACTACTACCAAATTTAAAATGGATGAAGTAGTTGCTGCACTTTTATCATAAGAGATGCGAAGGAAATCCTTTGAGGCGGCTAAAGAAGCTCTCATTGTCTGAGGTAGATCTAAGGTCAAAAGCAAGAAGAAGGATACGAAGTCAAATTCACAGGAGAGATCCTCTACTCCTAGAAAGAAGTCCAAGGCAAAGTGTTGGAATTGCGATCAGAAAGGTCATATCCAGAAGGATTGCAAAGATGAGAAAAATAAGAAGAAGAAATATACTTCTGACATTGAATCTTCTCAGAGTGACGTTGATGCCTTTGTAGCAGCCTTGGTAGTGCCTGTATCTAATGATGTATGGCTAATCGATTCAGGAGCATCATTCCACATGACATCTCATAAAGAGTGGTTCTCAGAGTATGAACCGTACGATGGAGGAAAGGTGTTTCTAGCAAGTGATTCCACACTGAAGATCTTTAGAAGGGGAAGAGTCAAAATTCAGTTCCCTGATGGTAGAGTAAAGGGAATTGATGGCGTACTTCATATACCTGGTCTGGCTCAGAACTTACTCTCGGTCAACAAACTAAATGATGTTGGAGTTCAGGTAACTTTTGTGCATGATGGTTGTAAGATGACCAGGGGTTCTATTGTTTTAGCTAAGGGTGAACACATTGGAACAATGTATAGGTTAGATGCCAAACTCGTGTGCTGTAATAGTGTCTCGGTAAAGCCCAATCAAGCTGCTATGGCAACACATGATGTGAATTCAATGGAAGTTAAACTTCCAGTAGAGAAAACAATGCTTTGGCATTATAGACTTGGCCATATTGGCGAGAAAGGTTTAAAAACCTGGTTGAGGGGCTAATTGACTGTAATCTTGAGTTTGATTTCTGCGAACATTGCATATATGGAAAGCAAAGCCGTGTTCAGTTTTATTCTAGTCCTCAAAAGTCTTTTGGTTTGCTGGACTATGTTCACTCTAATGTATTTGGTCCTGTGGATGTTCCTTCTTTGTCCAAATCAAGATATCATGTGTTGTTCATAGATGATTATTCAAGAAGAGCATTCATTAATTTTTTGAAGAGTAAATCAGAAGTGTTCAGTCGGTTTAAGGAATTCAAAAGCCTTGTAGAAAATCTGACTGGGAGAAAGATTAAATGTTTAAGAACGGATAACGGTGGTGAGTTTTGCAATGCAGATTTTTATAAATTTTGTGTAGATCATGGAATTAAGAGGCATAAGACTATGCCTTATACTCCACAATAGAATGGAGTAGCTGAAAGATTGAATCGATCTCTGATGGGGAGAGCAAGAAGCATGTTGAGCAATGCTAGTTTGGAGCAAAAGTTCTAGGCTGAAGCAGTGGCTACAACGTGTTACTTGTTGAATCGTTCTCCTACTGCAGCACTAGTCAACGAAATGCCTATGGAAGCATGGTCTGGTAAGAATCCCTTGTTGAGACATTTGCGTGTCTTTGGCTGTGAGGCATATGTTCATGTACTTGATGTGAGAAGGTCAAAATTGGATAACAAGGCAATGAAATGCATCTTCATTGGTTACGACATTGGTGTGAAGGGATACAAATTGTGGAACCCTCTCATTGAAAAGGTGTTGTACAACAGTAACATTATCTTTCATGAGATGAAACCTATGTCTATAGTTCTGCAACTAGGGAAAGCAAAAAAAGGAAAAGAAGCAGTTGAAATCCCTTTATTACAAACCCCGAATGTGTTTGAGACTGAGGATCCGAATATGCCTGAGGATGAGGAGAGCTCGAGTGGTTCTGCAAGTTTAGAAGAACATGATCATGAACCTCATGTCGAACCTCGTGAAGACTCACCACAAGAAGTAAGGAGATCCACACAGGAGAGACGACAACCTGATAGGTACGGCTATTTACCAGAAAGGTTTAATTACTCAATGTTGAATGTTAATTGCACCTATGCTTTGCTTACTGATGTTGATGAGCCTAGAACTGTGAATGAAGCAATTTAGATGTCAGATTCAGATTCTTGGTTGGAAGCCATGAAAGATGAAATGAAGTCATTGGAGAAAAATGGAACCTGGGGTCTAGTACCCTTGCCTAAAGGTAGAAATCTTGTGAGCTGTAAGTGGGTATTTAAGAAGAACTATGGTCCAGATGGAAGAATTGACAAGTACAAGGCAAGACTGGTTGCAAAGGGGTATTCTCAAAAAGAAGGGATTGACTATGGAGAAATCTTTTCTCTTGTAGCTAAGCTCACATCTATTAGATTTTTGTTGTCACTTGCAGCAGCACATGATTTTGAAATTGAGCAGATGGATGTGAAAACAACGTTTCTACATGGCGATCTTGAAGAGGAAATATATATGTCCCAGCCGGAATATTTTGTGGAGAAAGGTAAAGAACACTTGGTTTGTAAGCTTAATAAGTCTCTTTATGGTTTGAAACAATCACCCAGAATGTGGTATCAGAAGTACGATTCATATGTCTTATCTTTGGGTTTTATGAGGTCTAAATCAGATCATTGTGTGTACTATAAAATTGAAGATGATCATATTCTTATTATTGCACTATATGTAGATGATATGTTGTTTATAGGCAATAATAAAGGAATGGTCTCAGACTTAAAATCACATTTGTCCTTGAAATTTGAGATGAAAGATTTGGGGACAGCTAAATTTATTCTGGGGATGGAAATTAAGAGAGATAGGGATAGTAGGAAACTTTGGCTCAGCCAGAGAAAATATATTACCAATATTATTGAGCGGTTCAATATGACTGATTGCAAGAAGCAAGTAGTTCCAATTTTACAAGGAACGAAGTTGTCAATTAATGACAGTCCAAAGTCTTCAGATGAGGTTGAAGACATGAATCGGGTACCTTATGCAAGTGCTATTGGCAGCCTCATGTATGCAATGGTCAGTACAAGACCAGACATTTCCCAAGCAGTGGGAGTATTAAGTCGATTTATGGAAAATTCGGGCAAGCTGCATTGGGATGTCATGAAAAGAGTGCTTAAATAATTGAAGGGTATGCCACAGTACGCTTTGTGCTATCAAGGTAACTCAACTAGATCAAGTAGATCTATTACCATTCAAGGTTATGTAGATGTTGATTGGGCAGGGGACGTTGATAGAAGAAGATCCACTAGTGGATATGTGTTCATGGTGAATGGTGGTGCCATCAGTTGGATGAGCAAATGACAGAGCATAACTGCATTATCTACAACTGAGGTGGAGTACATGGCATCTACTCGTGCGTGTCAAGAAGCTGTTTGGCTTAAGTGCTTGTTTTCTGATGTTGGTTTTGATGCAGGGCAAATCACTATCTTATGTGACAGCCAAAGTGCAATTTGTTTGGCGAAGAATCCTACTTACCATGCCAAAACAAAACACATTGATGTGCAATATCACTTTGTACGTGACATGGTTGAAGATAGGAAGGTGAAGCTAGAAAAGGTTGGCACTGAGGAGAATGTTGCAGATGCATTGACAAAGCCGGTGAGCATAATTAAATTTAAATAGTGCGCAAGCTCCATGGGGTTTAAAGCTCTTGACTCTTGTTAGTCTTGTTGAGTAACTCCGCGAATATCAGTATGTACCTTGACAAGTGGGAGATTGTTGAAGTACGTACGGACCTGTACGTACCGTACAGTTGTTGTCTCCTACATACTGTATGGTTGTTGCCTCATACGTATTGAGTTAACCCGTATGGTAGATGCCAATGCTGACGCGTACGGTGATTCTGGTAGTTGCCAATGCTGACGCGTACGGTGGTTCTGGTAGTTGCCAATCTTGACCCGTACAGTGGTTCCGGTAGTTGCCAATGCTGACTCGTACGGTGATTCCAATGGTGTACGATGACCGCGGTGTAGCATCCATCGTATGGTGGTGTCCGTACATAGTTTGATGACTGCTAGATGGATGGATGAGTGACAAGGCTGTCAGTAACCATTTTTTGTGTAGTGACATTTAAAGCACTAGGTTTCATAACGGATTGCAGTGTGTATAAACTGCTACAAGTTTCATTGGGAAATGAGTGTGATAGTAATTCGGGTTGATTGTAATACAATCTGAGCTTGTGCAAAAAGTTTGTTTTCAATTGTATGTAACTTTGTTTACTATAATACAAGGGAGACGCTCGACTTTTGGGTGTGTGGGTTTTTTCCCGAAAGGGTTTCCCACGGTAAAAATTTCTGTGTATATGTGCATGTTTTTTATATGTTCTCTATTCTTCTATTTAAGTCATCTCGAGATTCTGCAATTTAGGAAGTAGATTGATATTGTTGCTTACATCCTCTGTGAATTGGCATTAGGAGAGTGTTTCCGCACCTTTGCTTTCCTTACAAATTTTGACTCTCGATCAGTGATCCTGATCAACTTGTCATATCAATTGGACATCTTTGTAACCTTAATTGGTGTCAATTAGGGTTTTGTCCTAATCTCATCATTTGCAATATCAATGATCTCTGATCAATTATTAAGTGTTTTGGATCATTTTGGATCTTTATTGATCTTCAATTACCAGTTGTCAATATTTTATCAATTTTGATTGATTCTTCATAAGTCTTTGTCAATATTTTTATCAAATCATTCTTCTTCAAATCAACCTTTTATCAATTCTTAATCGATTCAGCATCAATCTCAATCAATTATCAAACCCTTATCATTTTGGATCAATCAGTCATTGATCCCTCATCAACTGTCATTCATTAATTTGGTCCCTTTGTCATCTTTGATCGATTCGTCATCGATCTTTGTCAATCAACGTTAGATCCTTGCCAGTTATCCTTTTGATTGTGATCATCATCATATATTTATTGCTTCTATTGCGCCATGACCTGATCCATTTCTAGTTCATCAACTAGGGTTTTAATAATTTTTTAATTATTAAAGTCCTATTAACATTCCTTTAGGTTAAATGAATTAATTTCATTTAAGTGTTTCATGTCATAACTAAATTAATTGTTTAATTGGTTAATTCCTTCCTTTTTTGTGAGTTAATTAATAAATAAAATTTATTAATTAATTTCACCTACTTACTCCCCTAATTTCTCCTCTTTTGGTGCTTAATTTTGTCATAGTTACGAGTTATTTTTGGGGCTAATTTGTCATATCTTTGCATATAAATTTGTCGTACTTTTGCATATCAAGTTGTCATATTATTTGCATAACATTTGTCATATTTTGTCCCCCCAATCGTGCTAATTTCAAATCAATTGCCTCTTTCGAATTATTCATTCCAATTTGATATCATTGATTTTTTCTATAAATTGAGCACTTTTGTCATCCTTTTCGAACCACACGTCAAGTATGCTTACACTATCGCTTTTGAATCCATCTTTTGAAATCCAACTTGCTTTAATTTTGACTTGCATTTGTAGGTGACATCCACATAATTTGAAGGAGAAAGAAGAACAATGGAGGAGCAATGAAGGAGGTTCCAACATTTTGGTTTGCATTTTAGTTTTAGAATATTATCTTCGTTCCTTTATTAAATGTGTTAGGAATTAATTTCATTTTAATTTAGATTTTGTGGTTTCCTAATTTTATTTCTTTGATGCCTTACCTAATTTACTAGGCGGAGAAATAAAAAATACTCCTTTATAACCTTTTCAACAACTTAATATACCTAAATATAATTTCCATGTAGGATCATCTTTTATAGAAAGGGCATGTTCACAGGGAAAAGCATCTAAATTAGGAAAAGAATAAGGTGAAGGTCTGTTAGCTAATTGGTCAACCATAAATTGTCCTTTTATTTTTATTATTTATCTAAATAAATTTAAGATCAAACTCATAAAGCAACATTACCCATTTAGCTAATTTTCTTGGAAGATCAACAGTAGAAAATAGATCCTTAAGAGGATCAAACTTGATAATGACATGAGTTTCTATATGGATAAGATAATGTCTTAACTTGTGTATTGCAATAAAAAGAGCAAGACACTTCTTTTTCCAATATAGAATATCAATTTTTGTAATCAAGTAAGGCACAACTTATTTAATATACCTCTCTCCTTACCATTATTATCATGATGAGCCAATAAGACTACTAAATCATGAGAAAATGCAAAAGTATAAGGTAGAAAATATTGATTTGGTATAATGACATCAGAATGGGAAGATTAGCCAAATATATTTTAATAAAATTAAAATTAATTGGGCACTTTGCATCTCATTTAAAGCATACATTTTACGTTAAAATATGCGTAAAAAGAAGGGTACAATCAAGCACTTGACAAATAAATATTTCAATTGACTGAATCTTCCCTTGAAGACTATGAAGTTGAGAGATATTTTTTAGGTGGTGGCATATTTCTAATTGCATCTATCTTATGAATATAAAATTTGATTCCATGATGAAAAACTAAAATTTCTTTAAAAAGTTAGTTGATGTTAACACCAATAATACATTTAAGAGGATTTAATCGCATTTTACAGCTTGCTGAATGATGAGCCGAAATAATGGCTCTGTTTTGTTAGATTTTTTGTCATAGAATTCTTGCTTAGGTCTTGTGTCCGGGTAATATTTGGGTCAGAAGAGTTTCTTGGTTGATGTCTTTTTGAGTATTTCTGGAACTAATTTATCATACACCTAAGGTTGTTATCTAATGATTTTTAAATAATACATCTATGAAAATGATCTAAATCAATCTTAGAATGTAGTTTAATTTATGTTATGTTAACATCAATAGATACACATGATTTTGTGCACATTAACGTCATGATGCAAGGTCAACCAAGATGAAAGAAAGACTAAGCTGACGGTTAAGAGGAACATCAATGTGCCACTAGGATGCATACCCAATCAAAATGGAGCAACATTGGAGAAGATCATAACCAATTGATCACTTGCTCAACATAGTGGTTTATGGAACATTCATAATTGTTCCTAGTGGAGCTTAAATCTAGGAAGGAGGTTGTGCTATATTTTCTCAGCTGCAGGACAATTGTTGTTGTTCTGTTTTTCTGCGCTGATTTCTTCTTTAATATAATAAACCTTGTTCGCCTATTCCTTTAGGATATGGGTTGATCAGTTAGGAACCTGTTATAAATTTTCCTTATAAATAAAAGGTCTTTATCTCCTCTCAGAGGGATAGAACGACCATAGAATTCATAGTATCCACCTTTCAGACTTATATATTTTGCAATCAATTTGAAATAAAGACGACAATGTTATTTTGCTCTTATCAGTTGTTATTTGAATTTTTGGATATACTCACTCAAGGGGGCCCACATGGTGAGTAGTCCCTTTGTGTTTTTTAGTTAATTTCCATCTTGTTATAGTTGTTGTTTTGGCATTCAACTGTTCTTGTAGCCACTGGAAATAGTTCCTATGTCAGTTCCTGTAGCTACAGTGGGGAGAGTAGCTCCTATCTGCTAGCCAGAACATTGTCATTCACTAGAAGTTGCTTAAGTTACCTTCAATTGTGAATTATGATAAAGTATTAGTTCATCATGTTTTTGCATATTTATTTCAGAGAATTTGCTTTTCCAGCAGTAGGATAGAATGGTTGCAATTTGAACTTAGTGCACATACAGTGCTGGTCCATTTCAAGTTTACATCCCTGGTTGATAAAGTAAATGAGCCTTTGCTACAAGAGAATTAGTTGTTCAGTAAGGATGTCCAATCCCTGAATTGATTTTTTATAACCTAGTTGCTATTCCAGTTGTGAGGACCAACATTGAATACATTCAAAGATAAGACGAAGATTATGAACGTGATCTTGGTGAGTCATAGATTTAGCCAAGATATAATTGACATAATATTGTGTATGGTGAAAAGTAGATAATAGAAACAACAATATTGAAAGACTAAATGAATTCAACTACAAAACCCTAGCCTAACAACAACAAAGATCCACCATAACGTATGAAGATTACCCAAGACAATGCAAATCAATAAAATTAAAAAAAATATACCATCACATGTCCATTAGGTTTTGAATCTCCATTATTCCTATCTCCATTGATCTTGCTTGATATATTTGCTCTCAAATTTTATGTGTGCACAAGAGCTCAACAAAGAACGAAAATGTGGTTGATAGCTTGATCGCAAAAAGGCTTGATTGTATAAGATTAATTAGACAATTAGAATGCTTAGGAGGAATTGATAATGAAAGAAGCATCTCCTTATATAGAAGACATTGTAGGAAATGGAGGGATAAGATTCAAAGGTGTAAAAGATAAATGGTCAACTAGGATTAAAGGGTAGATAGAAGAAATAAGAAAGTAATAAAGGGGGTAGGTAGTGTAGGAATTAAGAGATGAATGATATGTGTCATGGGTAGAAAAAGCTAATGAAATAATTAAATCAATAATTTATTTAATTAATAGAGGAAATGGGATCAATTAAATAAATAAAGTATTTATTTAATTTAGGAAAATGACCATTTAAATAAATAAAAGTATTTATTTAAATGAGGAAAAGCTTAGAAGAAGATTAATGAATTAATTAAATAAATAAAAAAATATTTAATTAATAGAAGAACTAGGCTTAAATAATTAAATAAATAATTTTTTTTATTTAATTAGACAGGACAAATTTAGGTGTCTACATTTTGCCCCTCTTTGAGACAATGCATCTTGTCACGTTGGCTCAAAGAAGATAAGATAAACTGATACAAAGTTGCCCCAAGATGGGAATGATTTGCCCCCTCGAAAGATTGGATGAAAATATTTGAAAAGATCATAGACAATCTCTCGATAAGAAAGAAAAGCTAGAAAGGATTGATAAGATAGGGTAGACTGACAAAGTCACGGGATAAAGAAGACTGACTCAGGAGGCTAGGGCTAGGGTAGTCTATAAAATAGACTACGAGGGAAAACATCCTCATTTTCATCCACACACCTAAGAGATTAGAGTGTAGAGAGAGCAGAGAGCAGTCAACAATCAGTAGCGATGGCATTGGTGCATAGATTCGATCGCGTTCGCCAATATCAAAGGCTAGTAGATGCAGGAGAGCTAGCGAGTACCACAAAACCTCTTTGTACTATATTGCATTAATTGTTGTCATAAATTCATATTAGGTAGGTCAATAAATGCATATTAGGTAGGTTGTAGAAAGTTGTCAAGCAGGTCAAAAGACGTTAAGGCACGTCTATGTTGGTGCCATGCGCGTCTAGGTAGGTTAGGTGTGTCTGTGTTTGAGCTAAACGTGTCTATGAATTGAAAGGCGTCTATGATAAATGTGAGCACATTTGTGAAATGCAGAAACATTTGTGTAGGGCAGGTGCATATATGCCTAACAGAGACACGTCTGTGAAATGTAGGAACATTTGTGTAGTATGTAAGCGTGTTTATGTCATGAATGCACATTTATGTCTTCAAGGTTGAATCGACAGTTCTATGATAAACATATGCTGTTGATTGGATAAGCTACTGAGAGGATACACTCAGACAGGTCCTCTAGGGAAGACTAGGATAATAGATAGGGCTAGGATTGACAATTTTGTGATAGAACATATGTTGCCAATCAGGAAGCTACTCAAGAGGATACACTCAAGCAGAGGCCCTAGGATAGGATATAGCGAGGCACTATGTGATGAATAGGGAGTACCATAGAAAATTGACAATTCCGTGATAGAACATACATTGTCAATTGGATAAGGCTGAAATTGACAATTTTGTGATAGAACATAGATTTTCAATTGGATAAGATACTCAAGAGGATACACTCAAGTAGGTGCCCTAAAAGATAAGATAAAAGCAACACTTTGTGATGAACATGGAGTACTACTAGGATATAGTGCCTTATGATAGATATAAGCACTAGGATAAAAAAGCAACACTTTGTGATGAACAAGGAGTATTACTAGGATTGACACAATTGATTTGCTTGGCTGTAGGAGGACCTACCTATGCTGGAATCATAGGAGAGATACCCTTCGACTCAGGGATTATGACCAAAGTTGACATTGGAGGATAGAGCAGGAGTTGAGGCCATGGGATTATGATATATTATGTATAAGCTTGAGTTTCGAGTGAACATGGGATTGCTGATTGCATTAGATGAGAGATGGCACTCAGAGACATGCACTTTTTATTTGCTGGTGGGTGAGATGATAGTCACTTTAGAGGATGTGTATAGGATATTACGGATACGGATCGATGGGGAGTTGGTTCCTTACGATCGAGAGGGAGATAGGGAGGCACTCAGATGAGTGTTCCAGGATCCAAGACTGGAAAAGAGGGCAGGAAAGGGACATCCACAAGAGTAGCCACAACGATAGGGTGAGGAGGGAGGAGAGGAGGAGGATGAGCTGCCATATGTGTTCAGGAGTAGGTATGTGATTGGGTAGACACCATATGTCATTGAGCGGAAGTTGATTGACAGAGTATGTAGGCAGCTTGGCAGAATACAATGGATGCCATGTGGCTTAGGGATGTATGCGTGGACAGTGAGAGATCAAGCACATTTAGGTCCATTATTGTCTTATGATCAGGCAGTGGCATAGATGCAAGAGATGGTTCCCATTCTTTGGGATATTTTGGCAGATGTGGAGGATGCAGGGATGGATGTCAAGTACAACACATATTGGGTAGATCATTCATTTCTGCGGCTGACAGATCCAGGAGAGCTGATAGAGGGTGAAGGTGGGGATGGTGGAGGTGAGGTGCAGTAGCAAAGAGGAGGGTAGCCCAAAGGAGAGATGGAGGAGATGAGAGACAAGCTCATGTAGTCAGAGGTAGAGGTGGACTGCCTTTATAGATGCCAGGAACATAGTTTCCAGGACAGGGATAGGGACAGGGACAGCCACAAGAGCAGCCACAGGGATATGGACAACCACAGGAGCAGCCATAGGGACAAGGAGAAGAGTGAAGAGAGAGGAGGATGAGCTACTATCCTTGAGAGAGATATGTCAGGGATAGGCAGATGAGATTCAGGATCTAGAGAGGGATGGGGCTATGGTCAGGAGACAGTTGAGGGACACTGCGGGAGAGAGGGATCAGGCTATTTAGCGCTACACAGAGGCTGAGGAGGCACTAAGGGAAGGGGATGAACAACAAAGGACACTGGGGCTGGATATGCCTATGTTCTATGAGTAGGGGAGGAGATAGACTACTATAGAGACCTATATTATGGAGTTATGCCACCTGATTAGTGGGTGAGGAGCTTCTGGAGACCATCACGGACTACGATGACCACTGGAGGGAGGGATAGGAGACATGCGTCTAGTGGTGGGGTCATGGGTCCTCCACCACCACCAGATAGAGGGGGAAGGAGAGATGATTCTGGTGTGGGGACTTCTAGGGCTCAAACTCCATTGAGGCCAGCTGGCTTTGAGGGAGGGAGTTAATCACAACCTTAGATGGCTCCCTATGTATCAGTTTTTGTACCATTTTTGTATGATGATGTAGACACCTTCGAGTGATTTTGTATCCATATGTATTTTGACATCATTGTATCATGACACATTATTTTTTTTGAGGTATATATGATATGATCGATCATTGTGGTAAATATATTGATGTGTACTTATGTGATGTTGCTTCTATGTGATGCATGCTTTTATAATATTAATGCAATTTATGATTCTATGATGTATGAATTCTTATGATATGGATGCAAATATGTACATGATGAAATGGAATATGTTTTTATTATTTTATGTTTTTATGTGTTATGTATATGTGAATGTATGAAATGTAGATGAATATGATAATGTATGGGATGAGATGCATGATGTGTATATGATATACTAATCAATGGTGTGTGCAGAATATGATGCACTTTTGATATTTGTATGTATATATGAAATGAGATATGCTAACATGTGATGATGTAGATGGAAACTACATGAAATGCAGATACTTTTGGCGTGTCATTATACTCAGTCATGTGATCATGGGCTACATAGACTCAAGGAAGGACGATGGAGGTCAATCACGAAAGGGGGATGGAAGATAAAAGATATGGAAGTGAAAGAGCTTCTTGTGCTTTATCATCATTGAGCTTTATTATGGCAAATAGGTTATGACAATCGAGGTATAGGTTTGACCCAGAAAGTCATTGTACCCATTTGCATGGAGATCAGACACTCGCAAATAAGGAATGCCCCAGTTCACACTAGACTCACAGTGTCCTCATATCCTTGGACAAGTCATAGCAATTACTAAGAGACAATCCACAAATAGAAAAACAATAGGTGAACATATCCCATCCTCGCCTTTCTAGTCAAAGACATCCTGGACATAGAATCTCTAGTCAGAGACATCCCAGAAAAGCTAAAAGACATGTCACCAAAAGATAAATCAAAAGAAAACCAAGATCAACACCAACATCCATTTTAGTCCTCAAGTTTAGTGTCTCTTGTCACTTGTATATGTCAATTTGATTTTGGTCACAATGTTTACACTCATAAAAGGATAGATAACACCGAACCATAATGTTGACTGAGTCTACTGAAAGATTTGATTTGTTGAAGCCCCTTGTTGTTGTTTACATCTCATCTGAAACTGACTGAATCCATGAAACTGATAGTTTATTGCAAAGAAGATGAAACTTTATTGTGGATCCGTGATGTAAGTGTTGCTTTATTGCAGATTGTGCATGGATAGACTGAAGAAACCTGGAAGAAAATGTACTCCTCAGAACGTGTGATGCTCTTAGTTCCACACCCATTACTAGACTTAGGATTTGCCTTAGCCATAGATAGGATCTGATTTATTATAGATGGAAAGGGGTGAAAAGGGAGGATTATTATGAATGGCTAACCAATCTTAAGTAGATCAATAACAAGCCATGATGGGAATGGGTAAGTTTATTATGGACGGATAGGCTGGGAGTGTGTGCAAAGTGAAAGGATGAGATTGAATCCTGAAGGAGGGAGGAGCAATGTCTCTACACATGACGCCAGTAACCTAGTTTTCACCATGGTACTTGCTCAGGGCACTACTGAAGTGGTTTTCACCGTTGGAAAAATTTATTTCTCTTTACTCTTTTTGATTTTTCAATTTTTTTGTGTCACAAGGCACCTATTTACCAGGTGTTTTTACGAATTTTTTTTTGTATTTTTTGAATTTTTTGTATTTTTAAATTAGGATATTTCGAAGAGTTATGTGTAAAACCTACGAAGGTGCATGTTGTTGATAGGATATTCCAAAGGTTCTCTCTCTAGTGTCGAAAGCTGATATGCACCTAATCCATAGACTGCGGTGATGACATAAGGACCAAGCCAATTGGGCTCAAATTTTCCTTTCTTCTCTCGGTCCAGTTGATTTTTAGGATTTTCCTTAAGAAATAAGTCACCCACCTCAAATGTAAGAGGCTTAACCTTATGATTGTAGTTGCGACTCATTATTTATTGATAAGCCTTGAGGTGATTAAAATCAGTTTGTCATCGTTCATCCAATAGTTCTAGTTCTTGTAAGTGAGAGACCTTGTAGTCTTCATCATTGATAATGTTACACAAAGAGACTCACAAAGATGGTAACTCGACCATAATAGGCAAGATAGTTTCGACACCATAGATAAATGAATAAGGTGTAGCTCCTGTAGGTGTGTGAACACTTGTGCAATAGGCCCATAGTGCGGGATTAAGTTGGATGTGCCAATTTTGGTCAGCGTCATCGACTGTCTTTTTGAGAATTTTGAGAATGGTTTTGTTAGATGCCTTTGATTGACCGTTACCTTGGGAATAGTATGGAGTGGAGAAGTGATGGGAAATATGTAAGTGATCAGAAAGTTCACAAACATCCTGGTTCTTGAAGAGACGTCCATTATCTGTGATGATGGAAAGAGGGATACCATAACGGTAGATGATATAGTTAAGAATGAATGTAGCAATCTGTTTTCCAGTGACTTGGGTGAGAGGAATGACTTCAATCCATTTTATAAAATATTTTGTGGTGGTGATAATGAACTTGTGGCCATTGGAAGAAGGAGGGTGAATCTTGCCTATGAGATCGGGTCCCCACTGATAAAAGGGCCAAGGAGTCACAATCGGTTGAAGTTCTTGAGCTGGCACATGAATAAGGTCTCCATGAATTTGACATTTCTTACATTGCTTGACAAAATAATATGAATCTTTTTCCATACTGGGCCAGTAATATCCAGTCCTGATGATTTTCTTGACCAAGGTGGGACCACTAGAATGTGGACTGCATATACCTTCATGAACTTCTCATAACACAATCTGAGCTTCATCCCCTTCTAAACATCTAAGAAGAGTGCCATCTAGACCTCGATGGTAAAGGGTATCGCTAAAATGACATATCAGGAAGATTGGCAAATGAAAGTATGCCATTGGTTGTTGGATAGTTCAGGAGGAAGGATATTGTTACGAAAAAATGAGACCATACAAAGGGGAATCAGGACCAATGATACATATCATCTCGATAGTAGTGATATCATATGAGGGGACCAAAAGGTTGTCCACCAATAACTCATAGCGAGTTTCATTTTGTGATAGATCAATTAGCAAGGCAATAGTAGCCATGGCATCTGTAGCTCAATTATGTTCTCTTGGTATCTTCTCAAACGTTATCTTTATGAAATATTGCTTGAAGTAATTGACCATTTTCTTGTAGGGTAGTAATTTTTCATATTTTGTATGGTAGTCATCATTTGCTTGATGAATTACAAGTTGAGAGTCCCAAAAACATGAAGTTCCTAGATCTTCCACTAAACTGCAATTCGTAATCTAGTTGTTATTGCCTCATATTCTGCTATATTATTAGTGAAAGGAAATGACAATCGATATGATTTAGGAATGAAATCTCCTTGAGGTGTGATAAAGAGGATGCTAGCTCTTGCACCATGCCGCGTGTACGAATCGTCAAAGTATAGTTGCCAAGGCTTCGTGTGTGATACCATCATAATGGATTCATCTGGAAACTCTAAAGTTAGAGGAGCATCATCAATCATGGGTGCATCTACTAACTGATCTACGATAGCTTGTCATTTGATTACTTTTTGTCCACATATTCGATGTCCAATTTACTCAAGATCATAACCCATTTAGCTAGTCTTCCAGTGAGCGTTGCCTTATTGAGAAGACACTTCAATGGATCTATCCTTGCAACAAGCTTAGTTTTATGAGTTAGCATGTAATGTCATAATTTTTGCAAGGCAAAAACCACAACAAGACACACACGCTCAATTGGTGTGTAGTTAAGCTCATAGCTAACCAAAGTACGACTGATGTAGTATACTGGCCTCTCTTTGCCTTCGTTGTCTTGTTGTGCCAAGAGTGCCCCCAATGTTGTTTGTGCAGTTGATATGTAGAGTAACAGAGGTTGTTTTGGAATTGGTGGCATCAAGATTGGTGGATTCAGAAGATAATCTTTGAGTATTTCAAAATCTTGTTGACAGTTATCATCCCATTTGAATTTGATGTTTTTGTGTAACAAGTGTTGAAAAGGATGACATTTATCTGCAAGTTGTGCTATGAATCTTTGTATGGACTGGAGTCTTCCTTGTAAAGATTGAAGTTGACTAATATTCCTTGGCTGTGGCATTTCTAATATAGCTCTAACTTTTTCTAGATTGGCTTCGATTCCTCTTTTTGAAACAATGTATCCAAGGAGCTTCTCGGAGGTTACTCCAAAGACACACTTCTTGAGATTTAATTTTACTTTGTATTTTTCCAACTGATAAAAAACCACTGAAAGGATGTCCAAATGTGTGTCTCTATCCAATGATTTTCCCAAATCAACATAATCTTCTACAGTTACATGCATAAGATCATGAAAGATAGTAGTCATAGCTCTTTGGTATGTAGCACCTGAATTGTTTAGTCCGAAAGCCATGACATTCTAACAAAAAGTTCCCCAAGGACAAGTAAATGTTGTTTTGTGCTAATCCTCAAGTGAAATTTTTATTTGGTTATAGCAAGAAAATCCATCCATCAAAGATACCATTGCATGACCCGCTGTGAGATCCACTATCAGGTCTATGTTTGGCAACAAAAAAGTCATCTTTAGGACAAGCTATGTTGATGTCTCTGAAATTTGTACATATTCTGATGCTGCGATTTGACTTACTAACTGGTACTAAGTTGGAGATCCATTCAAGATAATCAATTGGTCTTATGAATCCGACATCCAACAGTTTTTCAAGTTCCACCTTTACTAATAATGCCACCTATGGATACATTTTCCTTAATTTTCATTTCATTGGCTTTGCTCCTGGTTTAACCGTCAAATGATGCATTACTAGATCATGACCTAGTCTAGGCATATATGCATATGACCATGCAAAGTTGATTTGTCACTTTGTGAAGAAGCTTATGAACTTTGGTCTTTCTCTTTCCGTCAGAGATTGTGCCAAGAATATGTTATGTGGAATCTCTTTTATACCAATGTTTGTTTTGATAGTCTCCTCTACTAACATGGATAATTTTTCTTCGTACGATGCCAGAAGAATGTCGAGCCTTACATCTTTGGGCACCTCAAAGAGGTTTTCACCCTTAGATACATCCTTTCTTTTTACTTTTTTAGAGTCAGACAATGCCATAATGTGGTTTTCACCAAAAAATCCATGATTTGTTTTTATTTTTACATTTTTGTGACTAGAAGGCCCAACACCCTCACCAAAGTATGCCACATTGTTGAGTTCTATAGTGTATCCCACCTTATGGTCCCCAAGAAAAAGATCATCTTGTATGCCCAAATAGTCTATGAAAGCCTCATCATTTTGAAATGTGTCGAGTTGTAAAGGTCCTTCATAGTCCCAATCAATAAGTTGTTGGTGAACGAGGGGAAGGCCATCAATGTTTTCAAATTCAGTGGGAGTAAGGATGAAGATACAATTATCTTCAGGTATATCAAGGCAATTGTCGAGGTCATCGCTAGCACTCTCCTCATCTGTCTCGATTGTGAATGAGTCCAAATTGTCATTACTAAAAGCACATTTAGCAATGGGAGTCCTCACTCTTTGTGATTTCAACCTAGAACCTAAAAACAAAGACTGTTTGGGGTCCTCAGGGATTTTTTCTTGACTAACTTTGAATTTTCTATAAAATTCCTCTTCTTCTGTGGGTTCAACTAGTTCTCTGAATTTTTTGATGAGCTCATCATCATTGGATGATTTTTCTGAACCCCATTCCCATTCATTAGAGTCGATGGAATAGCGGCTTTCTTGTTGATCATTGGAATTTCTGATTTGCAATGCTTCTTCAAATTGGTGAGTGTTTATCTTGAAAGGTATGAAACCAAGCCCTTTTGAGCGCTGATTTTTAAATGTCAATTCTAGTAGCAAAGGTTGAGTGATACTTTCTTTTCTTAAGCCAAGAGGACCTTTACCATCGTACCCAAACTTTTGTAGGATTGTGAATCCTTTGCCATATTTTTTGCATGGTATCTTGATGTGATCTTGTGTATTGTCTTTAGGGTCTCTGTGAAGCATTTTGTATAAGTCCTCTTCTTCCATCTCACCCTACTTTTGGAATATAGTAGGATCCCATTTTAGTGTAATGATAGATACCCATTTAGAAGGATGTGGTCATATTTCGGTGAGTCCATAACTTGCCTCAAGTACATGGTTTAATTTAGAGTGTATTCACCCATGCCTTTATCCTGATATTTCCCTTTAATCTCACCTTGTTTTGATGTTGAAGGTTTTAGCGAATCAGGATAAATATATGCAAATGATGGGATTGCCTCTCTATTAATTGGAATTATTGTCTCAGCTTTTGGCCTCAAATTATTGTAGTATATAAATGGATTAGGATCACCATTAACTGTTACTTCAACTCCATTATGAGGAAACTTAATGCATTGATGGTACGTAGATGGTATTGCTCTCATCTCATGAATCCACAAACGTCCTAGTAATATATTGTATGTGAGATCGAGGTCTAGGACTTGACAAACCACATCCTTCGTAAATGGCCCAATTCTGAGAGGTAAGGTGACTGTGCCTTTAGATGAACGCTCTTCGTCATCATATGCCTTGATGGTAATTTTGTTAGTAGCATTCACAACTTTATCTGAATATCCCAATTGTAATATTGTGTTCAAAGTACATATATTGAGACCGGATCCTCCATCTATCAGAACTCGTTATATTCGGTGTTTGTGTAAGAAGTGTTCAATGTGTAAAGGTGCATTATGCGGTTGGCTTACAGAGGCATCGTCAGCTTTGGTGAATGTAAGGGAATGTGGAATGGAAAGGTATCCTACCATGGCTTAAAATTGGTCCACGTTCAAATTAGTGGGTATAGAGGTTTCTCTTAGGACTTTGTCAAGTATGGCTTTTTTTTGCGAAGGAGAGATACACAACAGTTCTAGGATTAAGATAAGAGCGGGTGTCTTCCCAAAATGTTCTATTAGGTCATACTCAGTTTTGACCAATGAGGAAATGGTGGTTTTAGCTGGAGCACCTTGAAAGGTGACCTTACCTCGAGGAGTTATGACATTACATTCAGAGGTAGATTTAGAAGAAGTTCCAATGCCTTTTAGGACAACTTTGGCTCCTTGGGTAGAACTTTTAGGCGTTTTGTCCTTTATGATAATATTAGAAACATAGTTGTTCATGGAAATGTGGTTAACGGTTGAATCATAATCATAAGAGACTTTGGTATAGTTGGCTTGATCATTTGTGACTTTGGCTTTTCCCTTGTCATGTTTAGGGAATGGTTCCTTAAACATCTCATGTTCTTGATTGGATGTATGTCCCTCGATCTCAATGTCACCTCTATCAATAAGATCCTGTATAATGTTCTTCAAACGATGACAATTTCTTGTTTTATGTCCCTTTCTCTTGTGATATTTGCAATAGTCATCATCATTCCACCAATTTGGTTTGATTTTTGGTTCATATGGAGGATTGTCTGGATTTGTTATTATCTTGTTTGACACTAGCTTCCTAATAGCTGACTCAAGTGGTTCTCCCAATGGGGTGTATTTCCTTCGTGGTTTTGAAGTTGCTTGAGTATTTACTTGGTTGTTTGTAGAAGAACTTGATCCTGAAAGAATGATTTTTGGTCTCACTATGTTAGCATCAACAATGCCATCATTTACTGTGCTTTTGTTCTTTTTCCAAAATCGTGGCTTGTCCTTTTCTTTAAAATCCCCTTTATTTTCTTTGAATATTTTGACGATTCCTTGCTCAATTAAGAACTTCTCTATTGCTAAGCCTTTCTCAATGACGTCCTTGAAAGTAGACAAACAAGCTTTCCTCAAGTCAACCAATTTCTCTGTTGACATTCTGTGTAAACATCTCTACCATTTGTTTTTGTGGAATTTGGCAAGAGCATCTGTTGGCTAAATTCCTCCATCTTTATAAGAATGATGAAAATGACTCCCCATCTTTCTATTTGGTATTGCATAAAGTGGCAACTGATATATCTGTCTCTATGTTATATGCCAAATCTTGGCTAAAAGCTTCAACTAGATCACCCCATGACTTAATTCTAGGTGGAAGTTGGGAGAACCATTCCATAGCTTGTTCACCTAAGCTTTGTGGGAACAATCTCATCAAGTACATTTCTTCTAATGCTACCTCAATGCAAGCTGTGAAAAATTGTCTTATATGTGCCTTAGGGTCCCCTTTGCTTCTGTACCTATCAAACTTTGGTGTTACGAAGTGTGTAGGAAATGGAGGCATTGGAATGCTTTTATCAAATGGATAGGGACATATATCTCTCATTGTGTAAGCTGGTTTTGGTGTATTGATGTCCTCCATCTTCTTTTGTAAGTCCTTTATCTACTGTTCCAAATTGTTTTTGGGTGGAGACCAACTTCTTGGACCATGTCCCATGCTTGAGCCACGGGGTGGAGGAGGAGGATACTGCATATACTAATGGTATTGATCGTAAGCATGTTCATATGGAGGAGGTCTATAATGGTAATGCGTGTAGGGACCACTTGATATAGGGTCATAAGGCACATCATGATTTTGCTGTTGTGTATTGCCCCCAAATTTGACACGAGGTTTTCTTGTGTCCAAATTTTAAACATGCCTCTGGATATCCAATTTCTTTTGAGTTTGGTTCTTAGTATTGGTATGCGATTGAGTGTATTTATCCACATAAGATTTCCATAAAGGTCTTTGTCGACGGAGTTGTTCATGAGATGTTCTTTCGTGAGTATCATAAGCTTGACCATGTGTATTTGGGATCTGATGTTTTTGAAACAAGGACGATGGTGACTCAGGCACGACATGTGGTCCTCTATTACCTCCACTATTAGGTCTCCTTTGATCCATGTTGACTTGACTTTCTTGAGTAAGTCAATTTTCTACTATTTGGGACATGTCAAAATCATGAGGTATCTTAGCTCCACTTTGTGCCATCACTTGTCGGAAATATTGTCTATCTCTTCTCATGATTTCTTATATCATCTTGTTGAAATGAGGATCCATTGTCGTGTGTGTGAAGTAGGGTACCTGCAGCTACAACACAAACACTCAATAGATCATTACAAGCATGGTTAGAAAATTGAAATCAAATGAAAGATAAACCATGATAAAGCGACCTATCGCCTCCTAAGAGATGCAAGTGTGGATTTTCTCTCAGATCTAGATAAGCAATCCTAGTGACTTGACTACACCTAGATGAAGGATTTAAAATGATAGGATATACAAGCTATATGAGATTGATTATTCTAGATTGATCCAAGAGGCTAATTAAGCTAATGATATGCATGATTAAGCTATGATGATGATACAATTGAGCTAGAATAGAGATTGATTAAGCTACATGATTCAAAAATTATGCTAGAAAATGATCAAATTAAGCTAGGTCTAAGATGCAATTGCCTACAATAACAATGCTTAAATGATATTCTAGAATGGATGTGCCTATAGTAGCAATGCCTAAAATGATATGAGATGGGATCCTTTGTGCTCCAAAATGGGGGATATTTATAGGATTTCCAAGGCCAGAGGTGAGGTGGCAGAAATCAACGGTCAAGATTGAGTCTGAAGATATCAAGGGTGAAATTGGAGGAGGTTGGAAAAGAGGTTGGAGGGAGGGACACTTGTCATCTCTGTGGTAACAAGTGTCAAGGAGCCTTGCTCATAAGAGGGCAAGTGTCCAAGGGAGGAGACATGTGGCCTAAGTACTATGTGTCTCAAGGGGAGAATATCCAACCCATAGGAGGTTAGGATAAGGAAGTTAGGATGTGCAAGAGGATAGGGTTAGTTAGACCCAGGGTTAGGTGGAATGAGTTAGGTTAGGGGATGCTTAGGTTAGGTGGTTAGAAGTTAGGAGGCATGTGGCTAATTTGAATTTAAAAATTCAAATAATAGGAAAAGGCTAATTAACTTTCAACAAACTTTTAACTACTTAAGGGATTAGAAGAAATGAATTTAATGGGGAGGGATTAATCAATTTATATTAATTAATCAAAGGGGACTATTGAAATGAACCTATTAAATAAATCCTTAGATTTATTAATAAGCAGATGAATGGAAGAATTTAATCAAATTGCTAATGAATTCAATTAAATTGGGAAGGGGAATTAATTAAATAATTGTTTATTTAACTAATTATCTTCAGACCATTTTTAGGTGTATACATTTTTCCCCTCTTTGAAGCAAGGTGTAATGATGCATTGATTCAAAGAATGATCTCATTTTGATGATAATGATGTGATATCGGTTTGATAGGATGCCCTGACCATTGATTGATAAATTGCGGTAAAATGATGCCCCCTCGAGAGATCAATTGAGATAATTGACCTTTGGAGTGTTTGGATCTTTACGAAATTGATTTCCCAATTAGATGATGTGATTTCTGCAACGTTGATTGATCAAAGTACGAGTTCTTCGATCACAATGATACGATTCTTGATGTGATGATTGATAGAGCTTGATTGAATGGATAAGATTGATTAGATTGATAAGATTGAGATCTAGTCTAGTTTCAGGAATGACAACTCTTGTATAAGACAAAGATGATCAAAGCATCTGATTTCAGGAATGATATATCCTATATTAGACTTGATCAAAACATCTGGTTCCAGGGAGGATTCATCTTGTATAAGACATGATAGAATGGATCAGATGAGATCGATTGATAGAAGTGATAAGCTTGATTGGATAAAGAATTGACATTTTGTTGATATCATGTTGCAGGAAGATTCAAATTTGCTGATGTCGATATATTTGGGGGATAACATAAGATTCTCTTTGGGTCGACAACATTTGGAGAGAGATGAGTCATCGTTATGATTATGTATACACCTATGATGAGATATTGATGATTCATGTGTTAGATTTGGCTTTGAATAAGATGATCTTGTGGGATACTATGCAAGAATGAAGTACAAGCTAAATGCAAATGAAATGCAATGCTGCGATCGGACCAGTCACTGGGTTATTGCATTTTGTCATCATTGAGTTTTTTTTTTAAATATGGGAAGTGAGTGCAAACATCGATGGTATAATTAAACCATGATGACCTGAGCACTACTTTCCTAGATTTTGATATTGCAAGTTAGCACAAGCATCGAGGTATAATTAAACCAAGATGACCTGAGTGTTGCTTTCATAAATAGGCAGTATTAACCATTTCTATACACAAATCGGAAATATCTTCATTGATACTCCGATGATCATGTCCTAATACAAATTTGCACATATTAATGATTAATTTACAAACAACTGACCAAAAAAAATATATTGTTCCTTCCTTGTTCCTCTAGTCCAAGACATCCTGGAGTCACTCAGAAATCGTGATAGTGAAAATCAAGATATATAAAAATTAAACCAAAGTGTTAAAATCATTATCCGAAAGATATCATCCATTGAAAAGTGTGTGTCGTGCTTAGACTAGCATGTGATAGTTTGATGGTTGATAATTTGATCTTGTGTTCAACGTTGGATGTGTCTCAGTTTTCGCTTGACAAGAGTTGTCTAAATGTTGCTCTACCTGTTTGATTAAGCTCAAAACAATCAAATTTTTTTGCCCCCAGTTGGGTGCAAGATTTTGCCCCAAGCCTAAAAGCAAACTCATTATGATATACCCAATGATCCAAACCATGGTGAGAAAGTAGCTGTGATGTCTGCGTATGTATAAAGGCTTATTATGGATATGAACAATGCTGATGGAAGATGAATGCAAGCGGAAGGATGCATGAACTAATAGATGCAAGAGCTAGCTGACAGATAGCGCCTGTTGCCAGGTTTTCACCATCTATTTTTATTGCACTTTTTCTCATATTTGATTTTTTTTTGTTTATTTTAGCTGTTTTCGTTGTTTTTGATTTTTTTTGCTTTTCCACTTTTTTTGAATTTTTTTGCTTTTTCACTGTTGTTGGATTTTTCTGTTTTTCCACTGTTTTTGATTTTTTAGACATAAAAATTCTTTAGATGCATGCTAATGATGGGTTTTTCGAGTTGATCTCTGTCCTGTGTTGATAGCTGATATGCTCTTGATCCAAATACTATTGTGAGCACAAACGGACCCAACTAGTTTGGTTCAAACTTCCCTTTTTTTTCCCGATTTGCCTGGTTGCGTGGATTTTCCCTTAGTACTATTTCTCCAACTTGAAAGGCTCATGGTTTGATGTTGTGATTGTAACTGTGACACATTCTTTGTTGATATACCTTTAAATGATCAAAGGCATTTTGTCTTCATTCATGGATCAATTCTAACTCTTGCAGTATAGATATTCGTTGTTCTTCATCTGGGATAAGGCCTTTTAATGATACTCGTAGAGAAGGTATATCTACTTCTATTGACAATATTTCTTCTGCTCAGTAGACAAGAGAGAAAGGTGTGGCACCTGTTGGTGTGTGGATACTGGTACAGTAGGCCCATAAAGAAGCGTTCAATTGAATATGCTAATCTCTGCCCGCATCATTTACTGTCTTTTTGAGTATTTTTAGAATACTTTTGTTTGATGCTTCTACTTGTCCATTCCCTTGTGGATAGTAAGGTGTGAAAAATTTGTGTTGGATCTTGAATTTCTCACATAGCTTTTGTACATCCTGATTCTTGAACGATCACCCATTATTAGTGATAATGGTCATGGGTATGCCATAGTGGTAGATGATGTAGTTCAAGATAAATGCAATAATTTGTTTTCCTGTGATATTGATGAGAGGTTCTGCCTCAATCCATTTTTTGAAATATTCTGTAGCTACAAGGATGAATTTGTGACCATTGGATGAAGGGGGATGCATCTTTCCTACTAAATCAAGTATCCATTGGCATAAAGGCCAAGATTTTGCCAAAGCATGAAGTTCTTGTGCTGGTACATGAATTAAATTTCCATGGATCTGACATTGTTTGCATGTTTTAGCTATCTGAAAAGAATCTCGTTCCATAGTTGGCCAATAATAGCCCAAGCGTATGAGTTTTTTTCAAAAAGGTAAGACCACATGAATGAGTGCCAAAAATGCCGTTATGGACTTCATTCAAGGTCTTCTCAGATTCTTCTTGCTCGAGACATCTTAAAAGAGTACCGTCCAAACCTTGTTTAAAAAGGGTATCTGCGATGAGAGTATAATGGGAGGATTGACGAATAAAGTTTCTCTTTTGGTTCTTTGAGAAGTCAGGAGGGAGGATATTATCTTTTAGGTATGTGTAGGTTTGGCCATAGTGGGAGGAATCATGCCTAAGAAGGTGACAGATAGTTTGGGAATCAAGACAATTATGAGCAGGGTAAAACAACTCTTCCACCAGGAATTTGTAACGCTCTTGATTTTCCTTTGTTTGAAGTAGAGAAGCAACTGTTGCCATGGAATCTGTTGCTTTGTTGTCATTCCTTGGAATCTATTGAAAAGTTATTTTGACAAAGTATTTCTCGACATCATCAACCATTTTCTTATAAGGAATTAACTTTTCATCCTTTGTTTGATAATCTTCATTGATTTGATTGATGATGAGACGAGAGTCTCCAAAGACCTGAAGTTGTGTAATGTTCCATTCTATGGTCATTTTGGTACCTGTGACCAAATCTTCATATTCTGTTGTGTTATTGGTATATGGAAAGCTTAATTTGTACACTTTTGGAATTGTATGACCTTGTGGTGTGATGAATAGAATGCTTGCTCCCGATCCATGTTGTGTTCCATTATTGATGCCTTCTCCTGGACTGATATTCGGGTGATGTATTATAAGATCTAGATCAAACCCTTGAATGTCTGCATATGACCATCTTTTGATTTGCCTCCTTTTGAAGAGTTCCAAATATTTTTGCCTTTCTAGTTCTCATATAGAAGTTGTTGAATATAGATCAGTTGTGCCAATGTTAACTTCCTTTGTCGGTTCTATCAGGATAGATGACCTCTCTTGATAAAATTCAGGTAAGGTGTCAAATCTCCCATCTTCCGGTGCCTTGAGGAGGTTTTCACCATTAGATGCATCTTTCTTTTTACCTTTTTGTGGTCTAATGTTGCCAATAAATGGTTTTCAGCAGTAGACCTGATATTGTTTTCTTTATTTTCACTTTTGTGGCTAGGAGATTTGGCACCCACTTGATTCAAAGATGCGTTGTTGCAATATCTAGTGGAAGTTGTTGTGGGTTGGATTGAATTAATATATAAGGATATGGCATGGTCATTAGGAAAGGTATCAATTTTAGTATGTATTTCATTTTCCCAGTCCATAGGTTCAGGATGGATTATGGATAAAGGATCCTCATGTTGAATAGTTTCAAAGATATTAGGGGCCATGATAGAGATGTCAGAGCTTTCAACATGCGTTTCAATGTCTAGAATGATACTCTCATCAGAATGACCTCTTTCAAGTAGCTCTTGATCGTCCTTGATTAAGTCCAAGTCAACCGAATGTGATCCTGATTCAAGTGGGGTAGTTCCTAATGTTTGTTTTGAATACACATGAACTACATCGACACCTACATCTTCTTCTTCCCTTTCAATTTCAAATTTCTCATGTTTGATATCATATTCATCTTTTTGTTGCCTAGAAGATGTGTCTTCATGTAGAGTAATTTGTCCATACCCTAAGTCTAATTTGTTTATAGCCTGCTAAGTATGAGGTTGTATAGGTTCTGAGATGCCTTCTTTTCTCTTCTTTGTTTGTAGCACATCTTTGTCTTCTATTTTCTCTGATAATGTCCCAACACTAATAAATGCTCCATGAAATATAGGAATATTTTTCACAATGGGTTGTTGTGTAGAGTTTGATGGTTTTTCATAAGACTTGGGAGAAAGTGGTATATGTGATAGTGAATATTCTCCATTCCCTAGATCTCTTAGTTGTATTTGTTTTCCCATGCTTGAAAAGATTGAGGCAAATGATTTTCCCTGAGATTGTGTGCTTGAAGACAATGCCTCCCTGTTATGTGGAACAATAACCACTTGAGCCGGTTTCAGATTACTACAATACTATAATGGATTTGAGTCTGCTGAGATTGTGATTTCCTCCCCATTGTATGGAAATGTTAGCAAATGATGATATGTTAATGGAGCAACTTGTATGTCATGTATCCATGGTCTTCCCAAGAGTATTTTGTATGATAAATCCAAGTCTAGAACTTGGTATGCTGTGTCTTTTTGTAAAGGTTCAACTCTGATGGGTAATACCACAATTCCTTTAGAGGAACCCTCTTCTTCATCATATGCTTTGATGGTGATCTTTTTTCAGGGATCAACTGCATCTTCAGAATAATGAGACTCAATGAGCAAATGTTTAAGCCAAATCCCCCATTTATTAGGACACGTTTAACGAACATTCTATGAATGAGGACTTCAATTTGTAAGGGAGCGTTATGGGGATGTTGCAAGGTATCAATGCTTGGACATGAAGGAGATGTGATTTGAATATGATCCTCTGAAATAGGTTTGATGGCCATTATGGATATTCCTTAGGAAACTTCATTCTGGGGTATATTGTTTGGTGAGGATGCTATGGAAGATTATTGCAAGTTTTTAAGAGGTGTAGGAATAGATGCCTTTGGAGAGTCAATTTGCTTATGGGGGATGAGCCATTGCTAGACATAGGTGTGTGATTGTGATCTTCCTTAGCAAAATCCTTTAGGGATCTCTTTAAGAGTTTCATAAAAGAGCCACCTTTCTTTGGAGATGCATTTGAATCCTTGTGAGGTTTTGACATAGTTGGCTTTTGATTTTTGATTTGTTTGATTTCTCTGACATGTTGACTTGTTATGTCTTCGTCTTGTAATTTTCTTTGGTATGCCATGTTTCTATAATCTTCAGCTATTTCGAATGTTTCTATTTTAGTTTATGCGATCTTACGCCTCTTCGCTCTAGTTAAAATGAGAATACATGTGTGTTGAATGTTGTGCAAAGATCCAATTGTCTAGAAGGTGTTTTGATAAGTGACCAAATGTCAATGTAGATATGATAGAGTGGAATGACATAAAAAGATAATAAAGTGTTTGAAAGTTTGCAAGTTTTTTGATCTTCGATTTTTGGAGTGCAATGATGATGATTTTGATAAAATCAAGTCCAATAGGATCGATATATCCTACGATATGGGACAAGGTTATCTTGACCAAACGTTGTAGTTTTGTGATAAAGGATGATAGATCCCAATGAGAAACTATGTTTTGAGTGATCATTTTATCAAAGAGGGTGATAATGCACTTTGAGATGTTAGATCTTGAACTTGTTGAAGGTGAATACTTTAAAATCTTGAGGTGTCTAGTTCTAGAATCCGATTTGATAGAAGATAACTTGACCGAGCGAACCAATAAGACAACCTAAGCACATAATGACATATATCAGGTTTTTATGCTCACTGTAAATTGACCAAGAAAACATGACAGATGTGACAATTTAGACATACTCATACGATAAACTAGAAATATCGCACGACAAAGGCCTAAACTTGTACGACACTTCTCACAGAACCAGACGACAAAAGATTACTAAAAATCTTATGCTATTCTGACTCATACGAAAATTCCCACAGAACCAGACGATAAACTAGATTTCTCGTACGACAAACTACAAAGCTTGTACGACTGAGGACAGAACAGAGACAAAATTTTTACTTGGACAAATTTTTTATCAATGAGGTTTGATGTTTTGATTATTTTTTCCAGTTTTAGATGTCTGAATCCTAAGGAAGTTGGCTGAGAGAGAAAACCTTTGCTTGCAAACTTAGGTACACACCCAATAGCTAATCAAAATATGACCGCTAAGTCTCACGCAATGGATTCTCAATGTCGTATTATCCGACTCCAAACGCTAATGGGGGTACAATATGGCAAGTGTCTTGGGAGAGTTACTATCTCTCTTGCACAAAGATTATCCCCCTTTTAGAGGTGAATCAGGTAGCTTCTATATTAGGGTTCATAGTAAGGATTTCCATTTTGAATTACCCCTTGCAGTCGCACAAGCACGATTGAGGCCTATAGCCCAACAAGGTAGTGAAACAAGAAGTACTCACGCAAGCGTAATTGAGACCGTGAGGTCCTACTAAATGTACGATATGAGAGATCTCAAAAGAGAAAACTCAAATAATCCCATCCTCTGAGACTTTAATCCCGAGAGGCCTATTTTTTAGAGTGAGTTGGAAATCTTAGGTTTAGTTGTACTCACTTGGGTCGTTCTCATAGGGTGATTACTTTTTCCCTCCATGACATGCCCGGTAAAGGTAATCAAATCTCAAACATAGAAGCACTTCAAGGGTTGGGATTTCCGATTGTCCAAATGGACAAGAGCATAATCTCCTACCTTTTAGATAACTTCTCAAGCATAGAAAACAAGATGTTCATTTACCATTAGCAAAATAAGTGTGCCTAGAAAAATTAAGAATACACAAAGTCTTGTTGATTTTCCTTAGGCAACCTGCAAAATAGATATGTTAGTATTCATGTTGTTTTTGATGAAATGAAGCTTTGGCAAGCGTAATCTTTGACAATCGTCCTGCAAAAACCAGTTAGGCTGCTAGAAAACTCACAAACAGACCAAGGTTAGCATTAGTAATAGCCAAATTAAAGCATAAAAACCCTAAAATGCAATCTGTTTTGAAAACCCAGAAGCAGAAACTCGTACAAGTATTCTCACATACTCATACGAGTGCATAAAGAAACTTGTACGATACTGTAAAGGTACTAATACGAGATTCTAAAATAGGCCCAACCAAAAACCCGTGAGATTAAAGATTTCATGATGAGAGAGGCCAAGAAATTATATTTCCTGCCCCACGGTGGGCGCCAAAATGTTGTGTGTGTGAAGTAGGGTACCTGCAGTTGCAACACAAACACTCAATAGATCATTACAAGCATGGTTAGAAAATTGAAATCAAATGAAAGATAAACCATGACAAGGTGACCTATCACCTCCTAAGAGATGCGAGTGTGGATTTTATCTCAGATCTGGATAAGCAATCACAGTGACTTGACTACACCTAGACGAATGATTTAAAATGATAAGATATACAAGCTATATGAGATTGATTATGCTAGATTGATCCAAGAGGATAATTAAGCTAATAATATACATGATTAAGTTATGGTGATGATACAATTAAGCTAGAATAGAGATTGATTAAGCTACATGATTCAACAATTATGCTAGAAAATGATCAAATTAAGCTAGGTATAAGATGCAATTGCCTACAATAACAATGCTTAAATGATATGCTAGAATGGATGTGCCTATAGTAACAATGCCTAAAATGATATGAGATGTGATCCTTTGTGCTCCAAAATGGGGGATATTTATAGGATTTCCAAGGCCAGAGGTAAGGTGGCAGGAATCAACGGTCAAGATTGAGTTTGAAGATATCGAGGGTGAAATTGGAGGAGGTTGGAAAAGAGGTTGGAAGGAGGGACACTTGTCATCTTTGTGGTGACAAGTGTCAAGGAGCCTTGCTCATAAGAGGGCAAGTGTCCAAGGGAGGAGACATGTGTCTCAAGGGGAGAATATCCAACCCATAGGAGGTTAGGATAAGTAAGTTAGGATGTCCAAGAGGATAGGGTTAGTTAGACCTAGGGTTAGGTGGAATCGGTTAGGTAAGGGGATGGTTAGGTTAGGTGGTTAAAAGTTAGGAGGCATGTGGCTAATTTGAATTTAAAATTCAAATAATAGGAAAAGGCTAATTAACTTTCAACAAACTCACAAATTGATTTGTTTTAAAAAATTAAGGGATTAGAAGAAATGAATTTAATGGGGAGGGATTAATCAACTTAGATTAATTAATCAAAGGGGACTATTGAAATGAACCTATTAAATAAATCCTTAGATTTATTAATAAGCAGATGAATGGAAGAATTTAATCAAATTACTAATGAATTCAATTAAATTGGGAAGAGGGATTAATTAAATAATTGCTTATTTAAATAATTATCTTTAGACCATTTTTAGGTATATACATCCATGATTGCATCTCCCACCTCTGCCGAGTATACTGAAACATTGTCGACATTGTCATTTTGTGCATCATTGTTGTTTATGTCATCCATGTTCTCAACATTATGAATGTTTCTATAGATGTCTATGCCAGGTAATGTGGTATGATCAGAATTGAAAAAGATATCATTGTCGTACTCATAGCCACTCATGTTTGCAGACTCTTGAGCCTCTTTAGCTTCCCTCCTAGATTTTTGGGAATGAGTTTCAACCATGAACTAGGTCTTGACCAACATATGTGAGACTAGATAAAAATGGAAATAGTATGGAAGACCAAGAGTTGGGTGGAATGTAAATGAATCCAAGGTGTACTTGCAATGTCCAAAGTGTAAGACCAAGTATGTATGTAGTAGAGTAGGTGTGACTTCTAAAGAGATGAATAATCTCTTGATGAGGTAAGTTGACCTTGACTCCAAGTAAGACCAAATGAGACCCAAAGGCGATAGACCTTGAAGAGGGACCACTTAGCAAAATGTTGTTGTATGTATTGTGTTGACAAAGAAAGATGAGGATAAGCAAGTGACCTTTTGACTCAAGTTTAGACAAATGTGAATGTAATGCAATGTGTATAGCAATGATGAACCTTGTGAGACCCAAAGATAGGTTTAATGCTAGATGAAAACCCGGAGAAATAACATAGGAAGCTCAAGAATTCTGAAACTAATTGCTCTTGTTTGCTGGATTGTAAATTTTTTCAATACTTGAACATAGACACGCCTGTATACTTCACAGATGCGGTTACCCAACACAGACTTGACTAGATACTACACAAACGTGTTTATGAGAATCTTGTGAATACAGTTTGCTACTATGACACAAACACGGTTATAGTACATAGACGTGTTTCTGGCAGACACAAACGCGTTTAGAAAACCTGAGTGCAATTTTCCCAATTTGTGAAGTTGTTGTTGTGACCAAATCTGAATTTTTGACCATTTTTCGTGACAAGAGGACACAATAGTAATGAGGACTCTATGTTTGCATGTTTTTAGACTCAAAATGACTTGAAAGAAAGTGTGTTGTTTGATGTAAAAATGTTTTGCATACACTTGCAGACACAATGTTTTGATGTTTGGTCTTGAATGTTTGAATGTTTAAAAGAAGACAAGCACAATTCCTATGGTTGGCCAGGATAATAGTTGTTGATCCCACATGGGGTTTCCATTGAGGCTACGCTATTCAAAGTGGATACTTAAGTGCTTGACCCCATTGGCTCCACCCTCGACACTCACTTCTCCAAGGCAACTAAGCACCAGTCCCCATGAAAACTCCCCGTGGTGAACTTTGTACCTCTACTAAGAATCGTATGTGTGTGGTCCGTTCCAGAGGTTTGACCTCCTGCCCTAACAAGTAGAAGGATTTTGGATTTCTAAAATAAAAAGGTGCTAGTAAGGGCATCCGCTAGTGTGGCCATACATGCGACACTTTCAGCTTTGTAAATACAGAAGGCTCCTAGTCGGTAGGGTTACGCCCTACTATTGATCAAATAAATTTGATCAAACAGGAGACATAGTGTTGCTATGAACTAATCAACACCCGTTACCCATGGCTTTCACCATGGATACAATTATTTATAGTGGTTCGGAAGAGGGGGGTTTGCCTCGCTACCACTTGGGTCGTTCCCTCATCACTAGTAGTCCTAGTGACCACATGGGGAGGCAGGGCCTTTAAAGATAAACACAAAAGAGCCTATTGCTCGAGACACAAAAGACACTGGTTCAATTTTATTGCACCAATTGAAGTGTTTGCTAGTCTATGAAAATCAAAAGAAAAACCCTTGCTGAGGTCCTGCAATAAAGATTTGTTAGTAGTTTGGGTTGTTTCAAATGATTACCCCTTTTTGCAAGCAAACAAGTTAGGTTTATTTTAACAAAATCCCAAAACACTTTGTAAAAATTAGGGGCCTTCGACACATGATTCACTTTCAAAGACAAACTGTACCAGTTTATTAGTTAGATCACAAGATATTAGCTGAAATAAACGAGATCTGAAACATTAAATGCATGACAAAATGCCGAAATGAAACCCTAAATGAAGAAAAAAAAAAAAATGCAAACCAAACACAGACATGATTCTGCCAACCACAGACACGGTTTTGGAACACAGATGCGTTTTAACACCTCACAGACGCGTTTCTGCAAAAAATGCAAACCAGAAAATCCTGCAGAACATAGATGTGGTTAAAAGGATCACAGACGTGACTATATTTCCCAAATGCGGTTAAATCGCCCACAGACATGCCTATAATCAAATATTGCAATCCAGAAAATGAAAAATATTTTTGGGATATAGACGCGATTCAAGAGCGCACAAACGCGACAGAAAAACAAAATACGTGGTTCCAGAAGGTGTAGACACAAAAAGTCAAAATGTTGTTAGAAAATGTCAGATCTGCAACTTTAAAATCACAACACTTGCAACTAAAAATGTTAAATGCAAAAGGATAAGAGTCCCACCGGGCGTGCCAGAATGTGTATGGTGAAAAGTGGATAATGGAAACAACAATATTGAAAGAATAAATAAATTCAACCACAAAACCGTAGCCTAACAACAAAAAAGATCCACCATAACATATGAAGATTACCTAAGACAATGCAAATCAACAAAATAAAAAAGATTATACCATCACATGTCTATTAGGGTTTGAATCTCCATTCTTCCTATCTCCATTGATCTTGCTTGATATATTTGCTCTCAGATTTTATGTGTGCACAAGAGCTCAACAAATAACAGAAATATGGTTGATAGCTTGATCACAAAAAGGCTTGATTGCATAAGATTGATTAGACAATTAGAATGCTCATGAGGAATTGATAATGAAAGAAGGATCTCCTTATATAGAAGACACTATAAAAAATGGAGGGATAAGATTATGGGGTGTAAAAGATAAATGGTTGGCTAGGATTAAAGGGTAGGTAGAAGAAATAAGAAAATAATAAAGGGGGTAGGTAGTGTAGGAATTAAGAGATGAATGACTTGTGTCATGGGTAGAAAAGGCTAATGAAATAATTAAATAAATAAAGATTTATTTAATTAATAGAGAAAATGGGATCAATTAAATAAATAAAGTATTTATTTAATTTAGGAAAATGACTATTTAAATAAATAAAAAGTATTTATTTAAATGAGGAAAAACTTAGAAGAAGATTAATGAATTAAATAAATAAATAAATAAATATTTAATTAATAGAAGAATTAGGCTTAAATAATTAAATAAATAAAAATATTTATTTAATTAGACAGGACAATTTTAGGTGTCTACAAATATTATCAAATTTTATGAATGAAGTCATGGAAAATACGAGTCATCACACATTAGTAAGTTGATCCCGTTGGTTCCCAAATCAACAAATTGGAAAAACCCTAAGAGTGTGCTAAGTTCTATGATTAGGTTTACCAACTGCTTTGACCAACAAACAAGATTCTTCTAAAAGAATATATCTTCTACAATTTAGGCTCTGCAAGACCTTGGCGGGTTTACCTTATATTTAACGAATTTATAACTTCAATTCAAATCCTTGTTTCAATTTCACTTAGTACAACACATATACTTGAAGAGAATACCTAATACCTTGCTACTTTTACTTCTACTATATCTTCTTGAATAAATAAAGGAAACTAAATTTCCAGATAAAATTATTTTAAATAATAGTGATTAGTGCCTCCTTCAAGGCTATAGAGTTATTAAATCCAATTTCTGATTATTTTTTAAGCTATTTGGCATCAAAGTGTATATTTTATATAAACATGTAAAAATGTGATATTGTAGGACTCTTCTTCTTAATCCAATTACTTCCTTCAAACTGTTGCAATTTGACCAAATGGAGTTTAATTATGCTTGACAAAATTCAATCAATTAAATTGCACAAAACAGTAATAGCTGCTTTGATAAATCAAAATTACCCTTAGTAGTTTGATTTAAACATGTATGAAAGAAAGAAATTGGAGGCAATCACATAATATTCTATCTTCAAAATCAACAAACAACTAAGCCAAAAACTTCAGATCCTTTTATTATATTTCACCACTAAAATGGGGTACAAAATTTGTGCAGTATTCTCCTATTCTTTTTTATATTTTCTATATGCTAATCTTATCTTCTTTCGGTCTTGGTTTCCCCCTTATATATAAAAATGGGGAGAAGCAACAAGCTTCAAACCGTTTTCAAGGCACCTTTTCATAACTAATTTTATATAACTAAAAGTTCTAAATAAAAACATTTGAATCCTTGCATTAGCAAATGTAACAACATAAAAGGAATGAAATACAATGTTTAAACATTATTGGTGAATACAAGTAAGCTCGTTATTATGACTGTACAAGTAGCAATCCATGACCCTTGGGTCTGGCAAGGTTCTACTTTCAATTGGGTGGTTTTCTCATTCACCAATCCGCTCCCCTTTGTTATTAATCTTCCGAGACCTTCAGGTACTTGGTTTCCCACTGATAAACCTCATAATCACTGGGCCATTTATAACTTTGCATAGCAGGCATGTTAATGAGGTGGTCCTTCCACTTCTTATCTATCATAGTCCTAACCTCAGTGATGGATTTTGAAATCCAATGTCTAGAGTGATGATTCTGTCTAGAAATAAATTGAACCCTTGAACACTTGTATCCTTTTCTTCCTTCATGTGGGAGATGATCCTTGGAACCATTTGGCAACATTCACTTTTCCAGTCATTGAAATATTTAATATGTCTATCTTTATCTATTATAGATGGTATAGTTCAATGTTGGAAAGTGTGAAAGGAGTCGATCTATTCCCTTACCTTTTTCTCTTTGCCCTGAACATATCGAAGCTCCTCAGTGATCTTTACTATCATCTTTTTAGTTCCTTTTATTGCTAAAGGAGCATCTGGGTCCCTTTGTGTAACTCTACATAAGGTAATTAAGGTGTGGTGGGTTGGATGCCATCTCTTTGATAGGGCCTCCAACTTAGGCCCGTTCTCTGTGAATATTTCCATCATTTTTAAAAGAGCCTCATAACTTCCATAAACATCTTCCAACTTTTCAATACAAGTTTAGATCTATGATCCAATATATGTTCAAAGGTGTTGTACATCTATCCAGGTATTTTTTGTAGAGTCTCTTCATTAATTCCCTTTAAATCATGAATTTACTTTTCATATTTCTTCTTTTCCTCTTCCCAACCTTGGTTTTCCTTACTGTGATCTATCGGCATAGGAGGAACATGCTTGTGTAAAAAAATAGCCTTATTTTGGTTATCATCTTTCTCTTTTGCCTTTTCTTTCCACATGGCCTTTTCAACAAGCATTTATTGATGTCATCATTCATCTCCTTTTGGCCCTATTCTACTTCAATAAGCCTTTGCTACATATGTTTTACAACATCTCTTGTGAACATGGCTAAGTGCATAGTCAAAGTGGCAACCTCCAATGCAGAGGTATCTTTTATGGTTTTCAAGATTGCTATTCCTTTTGCTTCTTTCACTAGATCTACAAGCTTCACCTTATTGGTGTTTTTGCAACCCATCTTTGTTGCCAATATCTCATTTTTAGGGCTGTACCCTATGCTACTCATCCCTTCATCAGAATCAAATTCTACAACTAGAATAGGGTCTTCCTATTGTTGTACCTTGTCTAATAGGACCATTTGTTTCAGAGTCATTCCTGGAACAATTAATATATTGCTTTTCAAAACAATTTCTTAGGCCTCTTCAGGAGTAACATGTAGATCATCAAATTTCACCTCTTTAAAATTTTGACTAATGATCTCCTCATGCCTGGACTCATCCACACCCATGAGGTTCATTTGCTTTCCTTCCTCAAATTCCTTCATTTTAATCTTTAGCTAGAAATATTTGAATTTCGGGGTATGGATGAATTAATCACTATCTAGGAACCTCATTGACATTTCAATCCTCTCATCAACAGTGTTAATAGGCCCAACTCCCTCTATTACTTGGGCTTCATAGACATGTATCTCTTCTTTATATTTTGGTGGGTCAACCAACTTTGATTGCTCTATGACTTATTCTCCTCTTAGGGCCCTTAAGGCACTAGCAAATTCATTAGTATCACCCTCCCCTTTTGATTCATCATAAGGTACAAGGGGGTCCAGATCATTTGTCCTTTGTTTCTTGGTAGGAGGGAAAATAGGATAAACCTCCTCCGTAGACTCATCATGTGACACATCATGTATGGGTGGAACAGTGGCCTATTTTGGTGGAGATCCACCGCCATTTGATTTGCCATATATTTTCTCAAAGTTATTTAAACACAATTCAACTCTATTCAATTAATTTGTTTCTTCAACATAGAATCTAGGAAAAGTGGGATACCTTTTCTTCTTCTATCCTTTCTACAATTTGCCATTTTTCCTTCTCTACACGATCTCTCCAAACAAAGTGCAGTTTCTAATAAGATGCTCTTCTATCATCACCTCATGCGAAACTGACTTAATAATAGAACCAATGTGATTCTCAAGAGCACACATTCTTTCTTTGTTAGACTTTAACAAATAATTGGTTTTTATATAACTTTGCACTCATTCTAACACATTGGAACCAATGGAAAAACTTACAAATGTGACATGGCGAGGCATGAATGCCTCCTTTTTGCTTGGTGCAATCAATTCCTTCTCTAGCCACATTATTTTCCATATGAATTCTAGGAAAGCAAGTCTATCTGATACAAACATGGGCAATAAATGAGGTGTTTGGGGGCGTCCATATACTCGAATGATGGTATTTTCACCCACGTAACACCAATCTGCAAAATTATGAGTATGATCCTTTTCAAGATCATAGACCAATGACCTTAACACCCTCCTAATTTTAGGTAACAATCTCTCAACCATGTGGTTAAACACATCGAAGATAGTGACAACAAAAGAGTCACGAAAGACCTTATAGTCTTCATCCCTACACCTTTTATCCCATAAATAACATCAAAACTGTACTAGTAATCTATTACCATTCTCATCTACCACTCCCAATTTCAATCTTTGAGGGAAAGCTTTCTTGTTTTGAAACAAGATCAAATAACACAATAAGGAGTAATGACTGAAGTCAGTGCTTTTCTTCTCCTTCTAGGGCATCAACTGCTCATTTATCTTCTTTTCAATCTTAGAGGTAAAATTAAATTTGAGGTTCACCTCCAAATTGTGTATCCTTGTTACCATGTACATTAGTGAGATAGGCATCTTATATTTGGCATCTTGTCCTAGTATCTAGTATAAAGCAAAGTAATTTTTTTGAAAGTACAGAAGGAAATCATCAACCAAGAAGGGCTCATTGCTTTTTATTACCAGATGCTTATTGTTAATGCCCCTTCTCTTCTAGGATGAGATTTCATCCTTCCTGAATGTCTTATGCAACTTGTTATAGTCCATCTCAAACTTCTTAAGGTAGACTTTGGTGAGGGCTTGTTTGTTAAGCATAAAACAATCAATAATAGCAGGTTTTGTAGTTACTAGCAGAGGTTTCCCACTTGGCATTCTAAAAGTTCTAGTGACAAGGTAGTAATTTTCTATCAATAGTTGAATTAATTCAATATCCATAAAAATATTCGGTACAATCAATTTTGCAACATCATAAGTCCAGGGATTTGACACATGGATTTTCCCATCCTTATTCTTATAGAAATACCAAAACAGGTCTCTCCTTGAAATAAGAATTAAAGCATCTCTACAACCCTTTATTTTATCCTTGAACATATTTTTCACTCATGTGTCTACTGAGTTAGACAACACATTTAATAGTGATTTTTGCATAGGTCTTTTGGCTAGATTTGATACCCTCAGTTTCTTTTCTGTACCCTCTTCCCTCGTAGAGCTTTCCCCTTCCCTAGTCTCTTCTTTTGTCCTAGGCATTTTAATGAGAATTCAAATGCTTCTATAAATATGGCAGCTCAAGAAAGTGACTTACTTGTAGTTATCGCACGCCCTTCCTACTTATTCATTCTCATCCCAAAGCTTAACTTGTACAATTTCTCCAGCTTAGAATGAAAAAAGTGAGTTCAAAATTAGCCATTAATGGCGAGCTTTGGGGTCTTTTCTACATTTAATTCCTTCATGCCATCTACAGCTCCGCCACCCTTTTCAAAATAATATCGACGTCATCACCAATTTGCTTCTGCTCCTTATTTTCGCATATTGCTAACAGGTTTTATTAATGCTGCTTTATTGTTTCGAAATAGCGATGACACTTATCACTATGTCGATACACCTCCTTTTCTTTTATTTCAGCTTTCCCTGATATAGAAAAATCATTTCGCATTGTTATATCTATATCACAATATAACTTTTTGTTATTCATGTCCCTTCTGTGACATAGCGATATTTGATTAGGTTATTGTTGCATCATGACCTTCTAAAGTCCTTAGCATTCTTTTTAGTGAAATAGCGACACACTTTGTAAGGTTGTCATCTTTATCACCATTTCATAGCTTGCCAAATATAATAGGTTGTGGGACCTACGAAATGGTGATGCCACAATCTTAATTGTTGTTTCATAGACTATTTTAATATGATGGGTGTATATGGTGAAAATGGATAGCAATAAACAACAATATTGAAAGACTAAAATGGATTCAACCACCAAACCCTAGCCTAACAATGAACAAAGATCCACCATAACATATGAAGATAACCTAAGACAATGCAAAATAACTCAAAAAATCACAAAGATTATACCATCACATGTCCACTAGGGTTTTTGGTCTCCATTCTTCCTATCTCCATTGATCTTGTTTGATATGCTTGCTCTCAGATTTTTGTATGCACAAGAGCTCAACAAAGAACGGAATGTGGTTGCAAGTAGGATCGTAGTGTAGCCAAGTCCTCCAAAATTAGTCATTAGGGTTTTGGTAATGAAGAAAGCATCTCCTTAAATAGAGGACACAATAGAAAATGGAGGGTTAAGATTGAGAGGTGTAAAAAGAGAGGTCGGCTAGGATTAGAGGGTAGGTATAAGAAATACCAAAATAATGAAAGGGGTAGGTAGTGTAGGAAATAAGAGATGAATGACATGTGTCATGTGTAGAAAAGGTTAATGAATTAATTAAATAAATAAAGATTTATTTAATTAATAGAAGAAGTAGGGCAATTAAATAAATTAAATATTTATTTAATTTAGGAAAGGGATAATTTAAATAAATAACTGTATTTATTTAAATGAGAAATAAGGCTAGAAGAGGATAAATGAATTAATTAAATAAATAAAGATTTATTTAATTAATAGAAGAATTAAGCTAAAGTAATTAAATAAATAAAATATTTATTTAATTAGACATGACAATTTTAGGTGTCTACATTTTGCCCCTCTTTGAGACAATGCGGCTTGTCGCGTTGTTTCAAAGAAGATAAGATGAACTGATACAGAGTTGCCCCAGGATGGGAATGATATGCCCCCTCGAGAGATTGGATGAAAAAGTCTGGAAAGATTGCAGACAATCTCGCGATAAGAAAGATGGGAAAGAATGGGCTGATTGGATAATGGGACAAAATCACAGGATGAAGAATACTGACTCGGGAAAATGAAGGGCAGGGCTAGGGTAGGCTATAAGATAAACCACGGGCAAAAGACATCCTCATTGTCATCCACACCCATAGAAGATCACAGTGCAGAGCGAGAAAAGAGCAGCAGCAGTCAGCAGCGATGGCATTCGTTCATAGATTCGATCGTGTCCGCCGATTCCAGCGACCAGCCGATGCAGGAGAGCCAGTAAGTACCCGAAAACCTCCTCGTACTTTCACGCATTTCAAGTTTTGTCATTAATGCATGTTTAGGAGCAATAAATGCGCTAGAAATAGGGTAGTTTAAAAGTGCAAAAACGCGCAACCGCGTCTGTGTCAGCGCCAGGCGCGTCTGTGTCCAACAGGCGCGTCTGTGTCGGGTCCAGGCGCGTCTGTGCCTGGAACCGCGTTTGTGTTGAATGCGGACGCGTTTGTGAAATGTAGTAGCGTCTGTGCTTTTGAATAGCGTTTATGTCATGCAGGGACGTCTGTGTTCCCTGGTCGCGTTTATGTCTGGCATAGGCACGTTTGTGTTTACAAAGCGCGTCTGTGTTACAGAGGCGCGTTTATGCAGTCTATAAGCGCGTTTATGAGTTAAAAGCGCGTGTGTGTTGAAAAAGTGCGTTTATGTGTTTAAATGCATGGTTTTAGTCCTTTAGGTCAAATCGGCAGTTCTGTGATGAACATACGCTGTCGATTGGATAAGCTGCTGAGAGGATACACTCAAGCAGGTCCTCTAGGAAGATTAGGATAGATCAAGGCACTTTGTGATGAACAGGGAGCACCAGGATATGCAGCACTTTGTGATGAACAGGGAGTGCGAATGTGAGTGACACTTTGTGATGAACAGGGAATGTCACACACGTAGTACTTTGTGATGAACAGTGAGCACTACTAGGATAAATAGCAACACTTTGTGATGAACAGTGAGTGTCACTAGGGTAGATAGCCATATGCATTTGGGTAGCGAGTAGCATTTTGTGATAAACAGTGAATGCCACGATAACTGACAAGATTGATTTGCTTGACTGCAGGAGTATTTGCCGATGTTGGAGTCACGGGAGAGATTCCCATCGACTCAGAGACTGCGTCCAGAGTTGTCCATCCAGGACATGATTTCCATTGAGGAGATGGGTCTCACATATATGCTCTATGTGCCTGAGTTTCGGGCAAACATGGGGTTGCTGACTGCATTGGCCGAGAGATGGCACTCAGAGACATGCACGTTTCACCTGCCGATGGGTGAGATGACAGTGACACTGGAGGATGTATACAGGATATTACATGTCCCTATTGATGGAGAGTTGATCCCTTACGACCGTGACGGTGACAGGGAGGCCTTGAGACGGGTTTTTCAGGATCCTGAGTTGGAGATGAGAGCAGGGCATGTAGCCTGGGACACCATGACTGCCACAGGATTGGCATTGCCGGCAGTTATTGGGGGAGTTATCAGTGGATACCTGTGTCCAGACAGGGCCACACGAGGATTGGCAGTGGGCTGGGGAGGGGCCTTGGAGACGCTGATGGCAGAGCACACTAGGTATGCATGGGGGCCATGTGTCCTAGCACATTTGTACTATGAGCTGCATCAGTTTGTATACCATGGATCAGTGGGGCTGGGCTGCGGTGTGACTCTATTGCAGGTGTGGGCCTATGAGCACCTTCCAGTGACGAGGCCGATTCATTTCAGAGGCAGAGGACAGGGACAGAGTTTTGTTCATTTGTATGCCATGATCACATCCCAGCCTCGGATTGGGAGATTGGAGCACTGGAGGAGAGTCATTGATGACATTGATATGGTGATCTGGAGGCCGTACCTGGGGTGCGAGGAGTGGGGTGACGATGCACTGGAGCTACCCTACACCTTCCGGAGCAGGTACCTGATTGGGCGGACGCCCTATATATTAGAGAGACAGCTGGTGGATAGGGTATGCAGGCAGTATGGCCGGATTCAGAGGATGCCCCGAGGCTCGGGTATGTATGCCCGTACTGTTAGAGATCAGGTGCAGTTTGGCCCACTGCTATCTTATGATCAGGCAGTGATGCAGCTAGCAGAGATGATGCCGATGCCATGGGACATGTGGCCAGAGGTAGATGATGCAGGGATGGACGCAGAGTACTCTGCGTACTGGGCAGAGCATCCATTTCCGAGGTTGACAGATCCGGCAGAGCCAGTGGATGGAGAGGGTGGAGGAGATGATGATGAGGGAGGAGGGGATGCAGGTAGGGGCCGGCAGAGGCGGAGGGGAGTGGTGGGAGAGAGACGGGTAGCACCTCGGAGGGAGGGAGGTCAGGAGAGAGCAGCTCCAGTGGTGAGAGGACGGGGTGGACTGCCCCTACAGGTGCCAGCAGCACAGGGTCCCAGAGAGGGACAGAGACAGGTACAGCCAGAGGGACAGAGACAGGTACAGCCACAGGTACCTATACAGGCACAGGGACAGGTGCAGGCAGAGGCACAGGGACAGGCACCTGTAGAGGAGGAGCCACAGGCAGGGGCGGAGAGCGGAGACTCCGAGGAGGATGAGGTGGTGAGGCTGCGGGAGATCTGCCAGGGCCAGGCAGATGAGATTGAGGATTTGGTTCGAGAGAGGAACCACCTCAGGATCAGGGTCCGAGACACAGAGCGGGAGAGGGATCAGGCCATCCAGAGATATACCGAGGCCGAGACAGCTCTGAGGGCAGGTAGGCGGGCAGCAGAGGATGCAGGGGCAGGCTACGCCTATGTTTTGCGAGCGGGAGAGGAGATCGCCTACTGGAGGGATCTATATTATGCAGCCGTGCCAGCAGAGCAGCGGGCTAGGAGCTTCCAGAGGTCGTCGCGCACAGCGACGGCTACGGGAGGGAGCCGCAGGAGACAGGCATCCAGCGGTGGGGTTATGGGGCCTCCACCACCACCAGAGGGACAGGGGGATCCAGGGGCAGGGCCATCTACAGCTCAGACTCCGTCGAGGCGAGGTGGCTCCGAGGGAGGGAGTTCCTCATAGCTATAGTGGGCTCCCATTGTATCAGTAGATGTATCATTGTTGTATTGTAGACACCTGCGGGTGATTCTTTTGTAGCCATATGATTCTTTTGACATCATTGTATTATGACACATTTGATTGATTATATATATGAGATGATTCATCTTTTGCGGCAGCTATATGCATGTGTACCTTGTGTGATGAGATGTTCTTATGTGATGCATGTTTTATGATATGGATGCTTATATGATGCAAGGCCATATATTTTTGTTCTTTTATGTTGTATATGTGATGCATGATGCAAATGAAAATGTATGTGATGCAAATGATTATTTATATAATGAAAATGTGAGATGTGCTAACATGTGTTGTATGCAGGATGTGATGCCATTATAATATCTATATGTATGAAATGCTTATATGTGGTGATGCAGGTGCAACTATATGAAATGCACATGTTTTTGGTGTGTCATTATACTCAGTCATGTGATAGCGGGCTACGCGGACTCGAGAAGGACCATGGAAGTCAATCAAGAAAGGGGGATGGAAGACAGAAGATATGAACGTGAAAGAGCTACTTGTGCGTTATCATCATTGAGCTTTATTATGGCAAAATAGGTTATGACAATCGAGGCATATGTTCGGCCCAGAAAGTCATTGTACCTGTTTGCATGGAGATAAGACAGTCACAAACAAGGAATGCCCCAGTTCACACTAGACTCACAGTGTCCTCATATCCTTGGACAAGTCATAGTATTACTAAAAGACAATCCACAGACAGCAAATGCAAATAAGTGACGATACCCCATCCTCGCCTTTCTAGTCAAAGACATCCTGGAGATAGAATCTCTAGTCAAAGACATCCCGGAAAAGCTAAAAGACATGTCACCAAAAAGATAAAACCAAAAGAAAACCAAGACTCGACACCCACATCCACTGTAGTCCTCAAGTTTGTGTCTCTTGTCACTTGTTTAAGTCAAATTTTGATTGTGGTCACAATGTTCACTTTCACAAAAAGGATAGATAGCACTGAACCATATGTTGTCTGAGTCTGTTAAAAGATTTGATTTTGTTGAAGCCCATTGTTGCTGCTGTGTCTCCTTGGAAACTGACTGAATCCATGAAACTGATACCTTATTGTGGAGAAGATGGAACTTTATTGCGGATCTGCGATGCAAAATGTTGCTTTATTGCGAATTGTGCGCGGATAGACTGAAGAGAGCTGAAAGAAACTGTATTCCTCGAAACATGTGATGTTCTCAGTTCCACACCCATTACTAGACGCAGGAATTGGCCGTAGTCACAGATAGGATCTGATTTATTATGGATGGAAAGAGAGTGAAAAGGGAGGGTTTATTATGAATGGCTAACCAATCTCGGGTAGATCAATAACAAGCCATGATGGGAATGGGTAAGTTTATTGTGAGTGAATTGGTCGTGATTGTGTGCGAAGTGAAAGAATGAAAGGGAATCCTGAAAGAGGGAGGAGCAAAGTCCCTACGCATGGCGCTGGTGACCCAGTTTTCACCATGGTACTTGCCCAGGGCGCCACCGAAGTGGTTTTCACCGTTGGACGAAATTATTTCTCTTTACTTTTTTGGATTTTGCAATTTTTTTTGTTGTCACAAGGCGCCTGTTTGCCAGGTTTTCACCAAGTAACAATTTTTTTGTTTTATAATTTTTTTTTTTTTTTTGGTATTTTTGAATTTTTTTGATTTTTTTGTATTTTTGCATTAGGATACTCAAAAAGAGCTTATGTGTAGAACCTGCGAAGGTGCATGCTATTGATAGGATCCTCCAAAGATTCACCTTCTGTAGTTGAGAGCTGATATGCCCCAGATCCATATGCTGCTGTGATGATGTAAGGACCAAGCCAGTTGGGTTCAAATTTGCCCTTCTTTTCTCTATCTTGCTGATTCTTGGGGTTCTCTCTGAGGACTAAGTCACCTACCTCAAATGTGCGAGGCTTGACCTTGTGATTATAACTGCGACTCATTCGTTGTTGGTAAGCCTTGAGATGATTAAAAGCAGTGTGTCGTCGTTCCTCCAACAGTTCTAGTTCTTGTAAGCGAGAGACCCTGTAGTCTTCATCGTTGATTATGTTTCTCAAGGAGACCCGTAAAGAAGGTAACTCGACCTCAATAGGCAAGATGGCTTCAGCACCATAGACAAGTGAGTAAGGTGTAGCTCCTGTAGGTGTGCGGACACTGGTACGATAGGCCCAAAGTGCGGGATTGAGTTGGACATGCCAGTTACGGCCAGCGTCGTCGACTGTCTTTTTAAGTATTTTGAGAATTGTTTTGTTAGACGCCTCAGCTTGGCCATTACCTTGGGGGTAATATGGTGTGGAGAAACGATGAGAGATATGGAATCGCTCACAGAGTTCACGAACATCCTGATTCTTGAAAGGACGCCCGTTGTCGGTAATAATGGAAGTAGGAATCCCGTATCGGCAAATGATGTAGTTCAGGATGAAAGTAGCGATTTGTTTCCCAGTAACTTGCGTGAGAGGCACAGCTTCAATCCACTTTGTGAAATACTCTGTGGCTGTGATAATGAATTTATGTCCGTTGGAAGAAGGAGGGTGAATCTTGCCTATGAGATCGAGTCCCCACTGACAAAAGGGCCAAGGAGATGCAAGTGGCTGTAGTTCTTGTGCTGGTGCGTGTATGAGGTCTCCATGAATTTGACACTGCTTACACCTCTTGACAAACTGATATGCATCTTTTTCCATAGTAGGCCAGTAGTATCCAGTCCTGATGAGTTTCTTGGCCAAGGTAGGACCACTAGTATGCGGACCACATATCCCTTCGTGCACTTCTCGTAACGCAATCTGAGCTTCGTCACTCTCTAAACATCTAAGGAGGGTGCCATCTAGACCTCGTCGGTATAGGATATCAGCTAGGATAACGTATCGGGAGGATTGGCGGATGAAAGTGCGACGTTGGTTGTTCGATAAATCGGGAGGTAAAATGTTGTCGCGAAGGTATGTGAATATGGAACCATATAACTGGGATTCAGGACCAACAACACATATCATTTCCGTGAGAGTGATCTCATATGACGGAATCAGCAGGTTGTCAACCAGGAACTCATAACAGGTCTCATTTTGTGATAGGTCAATGAGTGAAGCAATTGTAGCCATGGCATCAGCAGCGCGATTCTGTTCTCTTGGTATCTGCTCAAACTCTATCTTTGCAAAGTGTTGTTTCAGATCATCTACCAGTTGTTTGTAAGGCATTAGCTTTTCATCTTTTGTTTGATAATCATCAGTTGCTTGACGGATGACAAGTTGAGAATCGCCGAAAACACGAAGTTCCTGGATCTTCCACTGAACTGCAATTCTTAACCCTGTTGTTAATGCCTCGTATTCCGCTATATTGTTGGTGCAAGGAAATGATAAGCGGTATGACTTTGGTATAGAATCGCCTTGGGGAGTTATAAAGAGTATACCCGCTCCTGCCCCGTGCTGTGTGTATGAGCCATCAAAGTATAGTTGCCATGGCTTTGCAGGTGATATTGTTAGAATGGACTCATCTGGAAATTCTGACTGGAGAGGAACATCATCTATCATGGGAGCATCTGCCAGTTGATCTGCAATGGCTTGTCCTTTGATTGCTTTTCTGTCCACGTATTCAATGTCGAATTCACTCAAAATCATTACCCACTTGGCCAGTCGCCCAGTAAGTGTAGCTTTGTTGAGCAGATATTTTAGTGGATCAATTCTGGCAATCAACTTGGTCTTGTGAGTGAGCATATAATGTCGTAATTTTTGTGAAGCGAAGACCACAGCGAGACATGCACGCTCAATTGGTGTGTAGTTGAGCTCATATCCCACCAATGTGCGACTGATATAGTAGACTGCTTTTTCCTTGCCGTCAGGTATTTGCTGTGCTAGTAGTGCCCCCAGTGCTGTTGGAGTAGCTGATATGTAAAGTAGCAATGGTTGATTCGGAATTGGTGGCATCAAAACTGGCGGGTTCAAAAGATAGTCTTTAAGTGCCTGAAAAGCCTGTTGACAGTTCTCGTCCCATTTGAACTTAATGTTTTTGTGTAGCAGGTGCTGGAAAGGATTACACTTATCTGCAAGTTGTGCTATGAATCTTCGTATGGACTGGAGTCTCCCTTGTAAAGACCGAAGTTGACTGATATTCTTGGGTGGCGGCATGTCCAAGATAGCCTTGACTTTTGCTGGATCCGCTTCTATTCCTCTTTTAGACACAATGAATCCTAGGAGCTTCCCGGAGGTTACTCCAAAGACACATTTCTTTGGATTTAACCTTACCTTGTATTTTTCCAGCCTATCAAAAGCAACTGAAAGTATGTCCAAGTGTGTATTTCTGTCTATTGATTTAACCAAAAGGTCGTCGACATAATCTTCCACCTTTACATGCATGAGATCATGAAAGATAGTCGTCATGGCTCGTTGATACGTGGCACCTGCATTTTTCAGCCCAAAGGGCATGACATTCCAGCAGAAGGTTCCCCATGGACAAGTGAATGATGTTTTATGTTGATCTTCAGGTGCAATCCTGATCTGATTATATCCAGAGAATCCGTCCATTAAAGATAACATCTCATGGCCTGCTGTGAGATCAACAATTAAATCAATGTTTGGTAATGGGAAATCATCCTTCGGACAAGCCTTGTTGATATCCCTGAAGTCTGTACATATTCGGATGCTGCGATCTGGTTTGCTAACAGGCACTAAGTTGGAAATCCATTCAGGATAATCAATTGGGCGTATGAATCCGACATCTTGTAATTTCTCCAGCTCTGCCTTGACTAATAATGCCACCTGTGGATGCATTTTTCTCAATTTCTGTTTTACTGGTTTTGCCCCCGGTTTGACTGTTAAATGATGCATTACTAAGTCGGGGTCTAGTCCAGGCATATCAGCATAAGACCATGCGAAGTTGACTTGTCGTGCCTTAAAGAAGCTTATGAACCTTGCTTTCTCGGCCTCTGTCAATGATTGAGCCAAAAATATGTTGTGTGGAACCTCGGCTGTACCAATGTTTGTCTTTATAGTCTCCTCTACCAACATGGATGATTTTTCCTCGTATGATGCTGGGAGAATGTCAAGCCTTCCATCTTCGGGCGCCTCAGAGAGGTTTTCACCCTCAGATACGTCCTTTCTTTTTACTTTTTTAGAGTCAGAGAGCGCCACAGTGTGGTTTTCGCCGTAAGACCCTTGTTTTGTCTTTATTTTCACATTTTTGCGACTAGAAGGCCCGACACCCTCACCAAAGTATGCCATGTTATTTAGCTCTATGGCGTATCCTGCTTTATGGTCTCCAAGAGGAAGATCATCGCGAATGCCAAGATAATCAACAATAGCTTCGTCATTTTGAAATGTATCAATCTGTGGTGGTCCATCCTGATCCCAGTCAATGAGTTGGGGGTGAACGAGGGGAAGGTCTTTAGTGTTTTTAGAATCCGCAAGGCTAATAGTGAAGATGTGGTTATATTCAGGTATGTCAAGGTAGTCATCGAGGTCGTCAATGGCACTCTCCTCATCAGTGTCGATCATGAGTGAGTCCAAATTATCATCACTAGTAGCACCCTCAGGGACAGGTGTCCTCATCCTATGTGATCCTGACCTAGGGCCCTGAAACGAAGCTTGTGCGGGATCCTTATGGGTCGGTTCTTGACCAACTCTGAATTTCTTGTAAAACTCCTCCTCCTCTGTAGGTTCATCTGGCTCTCTAAATGTCTCATTAAGTTCATAATCGCTGGAGGATTTGTCTGAACCCCATTCCCACTCATTGGAGTCTGTGGAATAATTATCCTCTTGTTGAACTTCAGCCACTTTGACTCGCCATATCTGTTTTGTTTTCTTGTGTTGAATCTTGGGGTTTAGAAAACCAAGCCCCTTAGAGCGTTCCCTTCTTGTAGTTAGCTCAGGTTGTAGAGGCTCCATGACACCTTCTTTGCGTAGTCCGAGAGGACTTTTTCCATCATACCCAAATCTCTGCAGAATTTTGAAACCTTTACCATAGTTTTCACAGGGTATTATAATTTGATCATGTGTATCATCTCCAGCGTCCTTATATAGCATTTTATATAAACTTTCTTCCTCTAGTTCACCCCATTTTTGAAAGACGGTAGGATCCCATTTGAGGAGCATGATGGAGATTTGCTTATTTGGATGTGGTCGCCCATATTCCTTGGGGGAGTTCATGACTTGTCGTAAGAACATTGTTTGATTTAGAGTGTATTCTCCCATGCCTTTGTCTTGAAACTTGGCTCTAAGTTCACCTTGTTTGGATGTCGAGGGCTTTAATGACTCAGGATCAATATATGCTGAAGAAGGAGTAGCCTCACGATTGCTGGGAATGATAATCTCAGTATGTGATCTCAAGTTATTGCAATATATGAATGGATTTGGATCACCATTAACCGTTACCTCGACTCCATTATGAGGAAATTTTATGCACTGATGGTATGTTGATGGGACCGCTCTCATTTCATGAATCCATGGACGTCCTAGCAATATGTTATACGTGAGGTCTAGATCCAGGACTTGACAAATCACGTCCTTTGTTACTGGCCCTATTCTGAGTGGTAAGATGACCGTGCCCTTGGACGAGCGCTCTTCATCATCATAAGCCTTAATAGTGATTTGGTTTGTAGCATTCACAGCTTTGTCAGAATATCCCAATTGTCTGATGGTGCTCAATGTACAAATATTAAGACCTGCTCCTCCATCTATCAGGACTCGTTTTATTCGGTGTTTATGTATGAAGGCTTCAATATGTAGAGGTGCATTGTGAGGCTGACTTATGGAGGCGTCATCGGCTTCTGTAAATGTGAGGGAGTGTGGAACGGATAGGTATCCCACCATGGCTTGAAACTGATCCACGTTTAGATCCGTAGGGACAGCAGTATCTCTCAAGGTTTTGTCAAGGACAGCTTTATGTGCAGGAGATATACGTAAGAGCTCAAGAATAGAGATGAGTGCGGGTGTTTTCCCTAATTGCTCTACAAGATCGTACTCAGGCTTAGTTGACGGAAGATTGGTATTCTTAGAAGAGGTTCCTGGCAATGTGATCTTACCTCGACGAGTTGTAACATGACATTCAGAGGTAGCTTCGGATGAAGATCCCACACCTTTTAGGACAATTTTAGGTCGCTGAGGAGGATTCTCAGGATTTTTATTTTTGATAGTAATGGTAGAAATATGATTGTCCATTGAGATGTGGTTAATAGTGGAATCATAATTGTAAGATGTTCTGGTGTAATTGGCTTGATCATCTGTGACTTTGCCTTTTCCCTTGTCATGTTTTGGGAATGGTTCCTTAAACACCTCATGCTCTTGGTTAGATGAATGTCCCTCAATCTCAATATCTCCTCTGTCAATGAGATCTTGTACAATGTTTTTCAATCGATGGCAATTACTTGTCTTGTGACCCTTGCTCTTATGAAATTCACAATATTCATCATCATTCCACCAATTCGGTTTTACCTTTGGTTCATATGGAGGAAAATCTGGGACCGTGATCACTTTGTTTGCTACAAGCTTTTTGAATACTGATTCAAGTGGTTCTCCCAATGGAGTGTACTTCCTTCGTGGTTTGGAAGCTGTTTGATTGTTCACTTGATTGTTGGTAGAATTTGATCCAGAAAAGATGAACTTTGGTCTCACTGTATTGGCATCAACAACACCATCATTAACTGTGTTCTTGTTCTTGTTCCAAAACTTTGGTTTGTCTTTTCCCTTAAAGTCCTCTTTGTTTTCTCTGAATAGTTTGATAACTCCTTGTTCAATTAAGACTCTTTCTGTTGCTAGGCCCTTTTCAATGACATCCTTGAATGTAGACAAACAAGCTTTTCTGAGATCATAACCAATAGCCTTGTTAACATTTTGTGTGAACATTTCCACCATTTGTTTTTGCGGGATTTCACAAGAGCATCTGCTAGCTAAGTTCCTCCATCTTTGCAAAAATGACGCAAAAGATTCTCCTTCTTTTTGTTTCGTATTGCACAAGATAGTAACTGAGACATCTGTTTCAATGTTGTAAGAGAAATGTTGGATGAATGCCTCTGCCAAGTCGCCCCATGACTTAATACCGGGAGGTAATTGAGAAAACCATTCCATCGCTTGATCTCCTAAGCTCTGTGGGAACAACCTCATTAAGTATGTTTCTTCTGCCGCTACCTCAATGCAAGCTGTGAAGAATTGTCTTATGTGTGCCTTGGGGTCTCCTCTCCCTCTATATTTGTCGAATTTTGGTGTTACAAAGTGCGGAGGAAACGGAGGCATTGGAATGCTCTTATCAAATGGATAAGGGCATATATCTCTCATAGTATATGTGGGTTTTGATGTGCCCATGTCTTCCACTTTCTTTTGTAGATCTCTAATTTGTTGCTCCAAATTATTTTTGGGAGGAGATGGATTTCTTGTAGCATATCCCATGTTTGAAACACCCATTTGAGGAGGAGCTTGTTGCATGTATGGATGATACTGATCATAGACATGTCCATATGGAGGTCTATATTGTTGCGACATGTATGGAGCGCTTGGCATAACTTCTTGTTGAGGGACCCCATATCTGTTTTGTGTGTATAAACCATATTCAATGGGCCTTTCATTTTCCATTGTGTTGCCCCCAATTTTGGCATGAGGTCTTCTTGTGTCAAAATTTTGAGGAAGTCCTTGAGTATCCATTTGTCTTGGTTGACCCATATCTTGAGCATGTGTTTGAACATAAGGCCTCCATGATGGTCTTTGAGTGTAAGTATCGTGCATTTGAGCTTGTGTATGTGGGATTGCTGGTTTCTGAAGCAAAACTGATGGTGACTCCGGCATCATATTATTTGGTCCTCCACTATTTGGTTGAGTTTGTTGTGAAGGTCTACTTTCCATAAGTTGAGATAAGTCAAAATCATGTGGTATCTTAGCTCCACTTTGTGCCATCATGTTTAGAAAGTATTGACGATCCCTCCTCATTATCTCTTCAACCAATCTATTGAATTGAGGATCCATTATAGATTCTTGTATGTCTGCTGATAGTATTGAAGAATTGTCCACATTATCATTGTGTGTAGCGTTGTGTATAGCGTTTGCGCTTTCCATATTTGGATTGTGTCTATAAACATTCATGTCTGGTAATGTAGTGTGCTCAGGATTGTAGAAGACATCATTGTCATACTCATAAGAACTCATGTTTACGGGTCCTTGAGCTTCTTTAGCTTTTCTCCTAGATTTTTGAAGACGGGTTTCAACCATGAACTAGGTGTTAGACCAATATGTGAGAGACTTAGACGAAAATGACAAGGGTATGTAAGACCAAGAGTTGTATGAAATGTAAATGAATCTGAAGTTTACTTGCAATGTCCAAAGTGTAAGACCAAGTATGTATGTTGTAGAGTAGGTGTGACTTCCAAAGAGAGGATAGTTTCTCTTGATGAGGTAAGCTGACCTTGACTCTAAGTAAGACCAAATGAGACCCAAAGGTAAGAAACCTTGATGAGGGAACACTTAGCAAAGTGTTTTTGTATGTAGTGTGTTGACAAAATATAGTGAGGACAAGCAAGTGACTTTTTGACTCAAGTTTAGACAAGTATGACTGTAAAATGAGGTATGAAGCAATGATGGACTGTGTAAGACCTTAGAACAGGCTGAATGCTAGATGAACCTGAAGAGATAACCTAGGAAGCTCAAGTGTGCCGAAACTGATTTCTTTGTTTGCTTGACTGTTAGACTTTTTTCAAATCCTGACATAGACGCCTCTGTATACTTCACAGACGCGGTTTTAAGACACAGACGCTATTCTGTTTGACACAAACGTGATTCTGAGATTTCCTGTTGATGTTTGCTAAGACTGACAGATTTTTGCAATTGTGGACACAGACGCGCCTGTATACTTCACAGACGCTATTTCCAGACACAGACGTGTCTCTGTTCGACACAGACGCAGATAAAAACACAGACGCTATTCTGTACTTCACAGACGCGTTTATCTGACACAGACGCGGTTTTAACAGACACAGACGCGTTTCTGTAACCTTAGTGCAATCTTTCCTATCTGTGAATTTGTTTTGCTGTGACCAAATCTGATTTTTCGACTATTTTTCGTGACAAGAGGACACAGTGTTGATGACCCAATGTTTGCAGACTGTTTAGACTCCAAAAAGTGTGTTGTTTGATGTAAAAAGTTTTTTGCATACACTTGAAGACACAAAAGACACAATGTTTTGCTGTTTTGTCTTGATTGTTTGAATGTTTATCATAAGTCAAGCACAATTCTTATGGCTGGCCAGGACAATAATTGTTGATCCCACATGGGGTTTTACCCCCGAGGCTACGCTATTCAGAGCGGATACTTAGATGCTTGACCTCACTGGCTCCACCCTCGGCACTCACTTCTCGGGTCAGCCAAGCATCAGTCCCCATGAAAACTCCCCATGGCGAACTTTGTATCTCTACTAAGAACCGTATGTGTGTGGGCCGCTACCAGAGGTCCGACCTCCTGCCTCAACAACTAGAAGGATTTGGGCATCTAAAACAATGAGGTGCTAGTAAGGGCATCCGCTCGTGTGGCCATACATGCGGCACTTTCAGCTCTGTAAATACAGAAGGCTCCCAGCCGGTAGGGGTTACGCCCTACAAATGATCAAATAAATTTGATCAAACGGGTTTATGGGGAGACATAGTGTCGGTATGAACTAATCAGCACACGTTATTCATAGTTTTCACCATGAATACATTTGATTATAGTGGCTTGGAAGAAGATGGCTTTTCTTTTGCTACCACTTGGGTCGTTCTCTTCTCACTAGTAGTCCTAATGACCACACGGGAAGACAGGCCCTCTAAAGAATAAACACAAAGAGCCTATTGCTCAAGACACAAAAGACAATGGTTCAATTTTAGTGCACCAATTGAAGTGTTTGCTAAGCTATGAAGACAAGGCACACAAATAAAATTACAAAACCCTAGCTAAGGCCCTGCAACAAAATTGTTAGTAGTTTGGGTTGTTTCAAATGATAACCCCTTCCTGCAAGCACACAAGTTAGGTAAATTTTAAGAAAACCCAAAAAGACTTTGTGAAAAGGGGCCTTCAACAAAAACGTATTTGTCTCCAAAGCAAGCTGCACAAACCAGGTTAGCTAGATCTGCAAAGGTTAGCCAAAAATAAACCAGATCTGAAACCCTAAGTACAAAAATCCGAAAACCCGAATCGAAAAACTTAAAAAAAAAAAAAAAAATTTTGCAAAACAGAATGCACAGACGCTGTTATACCAGACACAGACGCGTCTGTCCGACACAGACGCGGCTCTGTGATTCTCAGACGTGATTTCAGAACACAGACGCCTTTTTATTCTGCAGACGCGATCAGAGGGTTCACAGACGCGATTAGGGATCACAGACGCGACTTTCGGAAACCTGCAAAAATAGAAAATGACAGAAACACAGACGCGATAAAAGATGTCACAGACGCCTCTGAAATACAAAAACGCGATCCGAACACTCGCAGACGCGAAAAAAACCTAAAATGTCGTCGAAATCGTCCGATCTGCAACTTCAAAAATGCAAAATCTGCAACAAAATGTTAAATGCAAAGGGACAAGAGTCCCACCGGGCGTGCCAAAATGTATATGGTGAAAATGGATAGCAATAAACAACAATATTGAAAGACTAAAATGGATTCAACCACCAAACCCTAGCCTAACAATGAACAAAGATCCACCATAACATATGAAGATAACCTAAGACAATGCAAAATAACTCAAAAAATCACAAAGATTATACCATCACATGTCCACTAGGGTTTTTGGTCTCCATTCTTCCTATCTCCATTGATCTTGTTTGATATGCTTGCTCTCAGATTTTTGTATGCACAAGAGCTCAACAAAGAACGGAATGTGGTTGCAAGTAGGATCGTAGTGTAGCCAAGTCCTCCAAAATTAGTCATTAGGGTTTTGGTAATGAAGAAAGCATCTCCTTAAATAGAGGACACAATAGAAAATGGAGGGTTAAGATTGAGAGGTGTAAAAAGAGAGGTCGGCTAGGATTAGAGGGTAGGTATAAGAAATACCAAAATAATGAAAGGGGTAGGTAGTGTAGGAAATAAGAGATGAATGACATGTCTCATGTGTAGAAAAGGTTAATGAATTAATTAAATAAATAAAGATTTATTTAATTAATAGAAGAAGTAGGGCAATTAAATAAATTAAATATTTATTTAATTTAGGAAAGGGATAATTTAAATAAATAACTGTATTTATTTAAATGAGAAATAAGGCTAGAAGAGGATAAATGAATTAATTAAATAAATAAAGATTTATTTAATTAATAGAAGAATTAAGCTAAAGTAATTAAATAAATAAAATATTTATTTAATTAGACATGACAATTTTAGGTGTCTACAATGGGGTGTGAGTCCCACGAATTAGTGAAATCAATATAGACTTTGTTTCCTTCTTCGCTGTTTCATGAGATGCTCAAATTAATGAGCTTCAGGTTTAGCGAAACAATGATTTTAATGTTCTTTATGTCCCTTTTCGTTGTTTTGCTGTGCTTGGTATATCATGACATTGGTCTTGTGAAATAGTGAAATTTAATTCACTTTATTTCTCTTTTCGTTGTTTCGCAAGATGCTTGGTATAAAAGAGACATGATCCCGCTAAATGGAGATAACTGAGAACTTTGATTTGGGGTGAATCTATAAGATGATAAATGGGCATTTTTAGAGAAATGGAGTAGGTAATTAATGTATTAGCCAACAGATAAGGGTTTTCAATGAGAACATGATTCTTTACATAAGGTTTGTTTATATTTCAAGGTTGATTTACGTACAGGGATTTTTATATTATATTCTAGGACTTGAGGCTAGAAAACACATTGAAATACCTATATTCATGTGACTTAGCTTCTGCACATGTATAATTGTATTTTTCTTAGGATGATAGTGAGAAAATAATTTAAGACATCATGATTACTTGGAGAATTTTATTACTTTGCAGGCTCTAACAGATCCGGTAATCTTTTATCCAAACAACATGACTATGTAATAGAAAGTACCCAAGGTACTGCGAAAGTTATCTTGTATTAATCATATAGATTATAAGGATTTGAATATATCCAGAGAAGCCATCTATAAAATATAATAATGCATGCCCTGTTATGGAGTCTACACTCATATCTATATTAGGAAGTGGAAAACCATCTTTAAGAGAAGCTTTATTTAAATCACAAAAATCAATACATACTCAAATATGACCATCGAGTTTAGGAACAACTACAATATTTGATATCCAAGGTGAATAGTCAATATTATGGATAAAACCAAATTTTAAAATATTTTCTATCTCATGGTTAACCACAAAGGAAACCTTGAGATTTATCTTTCTGATTTTTTGTTTGATCAACTTGGCATTAAAATATAGTTCGATATTATGCCTCACAATAAATGCGTCAATTGTAGGCATATTCTTATATGTCTAATAAAGAATACCAAGATAAGAATGTGATTTAGCTTCTTTAAAAGAAAGACATTTTTCAATCTTAATTAATTTTTCAAAAGCATTAGGATCTATAGGGACATTAATAGTATCACTAGCTAAGAGGGTACTATGGTCCAAAGGATCAAGAATCACAAACTTATTACTAGTTTTTTAAAGAACAATGTTATTATTTATAGACATAATGTACTTGCCAAAATAATCTTGAGAATTCAAGAAATATGTCAATCAATGGTCATGATGATAAGATGGTAGATTATAATGTATCCCTAGGAACTCTACTAGAGCTACCTCTAAAGAGAAAACATCTAGAGGGGTTACATTAGGATCTACACTATCTAAGATAAGTAACAGATCAATAATTTTAAGTAAAGAAGAATATAAATAAATCATACTCACCTTTAACCATGTTTTAGAATTATAAGCATAGTATCCAAGGGGTACATTATAGTTGTGTGGGTTTGTCTCTAATGTATTCTAGATACCCTACCCTTTACATCCACAACCTTTACCATTATAACCTATTTTTTAAACAATATTAAATCCTTGACCACAACATGATTGCAAATCGTCAAAGGGGGACAATCAATGTCAGTGGTTATTCAATATGATAAGTATAATGACAAGTATTCTCCACACTATCTCATAATTCAAAAGTTGTATCATCTTCAACAATAGGCATGAATGGCATTTTTGGAATATCATTTAAGTGAGCAAGGTTGACTTTATATTCTTCAATAAAGGGTGGTGTAAAGTCCAAGGAACCCCAATCATCACCAAGACACCCATTATCCTTAGAAGAAGAAGAATTAGTAAGATCACCATCATAAGAAGTATAAGAGGGTGATATCACATTATTAGGAATTAAAGAAGGGATTATTTTTTAAAAGCAATAGAGCTCGAATACCAACTCATTTAAGCCAATTAACACTAGTAAAGGGCATCATTACCAACCTTGATTGTAACCACTTTATTATTATTAAAAAATTAATAGATTGATGTAAGGTCAATGGGATTGCACTAGTCTCCATATAAGAAGGTTATATGGTAAAGAATGTGGAAAAATGCATACCAAGGTGAATAAAGGAATAGGTCCAAGATGCAAAGGTAGTATTATAGTACCTAGAGCTCATTGACCAAAGTTATCAATGTTTGGAAATTTCTAGCCATATAATGACAATTTACACGCAACCCAAAAGAGAAATCTATGCAAACACGTATTAAAAATAAACACACAAGAGAATAGAAAACATGCCATCAAAGAAAAATAAGATATAACATAGAAAACCCTTGAGAGAAGAAAACCTAGCCTCAAAAAGCATCCATCACTCATGTATTATTCAATAATGAAAACATATAACACATCTTCAGAATCATCCATGAACGCTTCTGAAAAACAAGCTTTCTATAAGAACTCCATGTGAACAAGCATGTAACCACACATCCCATGCCATGCTTCAAACATTCACAAATGACAAACATGCGATTCTCTCAACCTATTGGCGAAAATGGAAAACTAGCGAACCCTGGACAACTACCATTGTGTTTTCTTTTATAGAAACAAGATGACACAAAACCACCATGCGGTATTACAGAGAACCATGTGACTAATACCATGAGATTACCAAACCATTAACCCTAGATTTAATATTGGGTACTAAGTTTTTATTATATTAAATGTATTTTTCCAATATTAAATTAAATACATTTCCCATCTGAGACTCCATATTAAATATTTTCTAATGTTATATACAACACATAAAGTGGCCCCAAGAATGTTAACTCCTAGTGATGCATGCACTTCTAGGCCACCTAGGTGCACCACACACATGATAATAAAAAACATTGTTAACATTATGCAAGGTGTACAACACCTAATACTTAACATTCTCCCACATGTTATATACATTACATAAAAGGCAATAAGTAACCTCAAACATGAACAAGGGAGCAATCTTTATAGCCACATATACTATCAAAGGTCAAAGTGATCTCTGTGCTCCATTAAGATACATGTAACAATAAATAAGGTGACCACCATCCTAAACATGAATGCTCTCATCCTCCATCATGTCATTTTATAAAGATAAGAAGCCATCCAAAGAGAAGTCATACTATCTATCATAATGAAGCATAACTCTTACCTCAATTGACATCTCAAACATAAACACCCAATCCAAAGGTATCAATATGCATCAATAGAACTATCAAAGAGTAAACTTAATAGCTGAAATAACACTCACAACAAGCACTACCAAATCCAACTATCCATACCTCATAGGTATGCAAAACATAGTAACCTCATGCCATTGACATATACGACCATAACATGCAATCAAAAGCTCCATATGCAAACATGTAAATGAAGAACATACACATCCATGAACTCCCACTACATGGGTAATGCAAATCTAAAAGTGATCAAGTCATATCAAGTTCACCACTAAAATCACATAGGTGTAAACATCATCACGTAGTACCAAGGAACATCCATAATGATATGGAAAACCTATAGACTAACAACATGCTAGTAAAAAATTTCACATGTCTCCATATCTATCCGAAGTTCTTCACACTCAATCAATGATCATCATAGCTCTAGCCAAACCTCAAAACCAATGTCAAGTGAATCCAAACATTCAAGAAGATAAACAAGACCAAAGAGAGTGTTGGTGTAATTAAGGTATTTTACCTTTGTTATTTCTCACCTAGGTCTTAATTACACATCACTTAAGCTTACTTAGGGAGTTACATAGGAGTATTTAGATAATTTCCACTTTAGGTGGACTTATCATGTTATTAATTTATCATATCCACCTTTAGTGGTTGCACTTTTCCATCTTTGATGGGTGATCCACCTTTAGTGGTGTTGTCACACTATCACTTTTCTACTTTAGGTGGGATGATAGCTTTTCACTTTTTATCTCATGACATAAAATTATGACACTTGTTATAATATTATGCACTCTTATAAACTCACCTTGGCTATATAACCAAGGGGTCTCCTATGTACATTTGTTTAATTCTATTACATCATTGATATGAATACAATTTATTCTTGTCACATTGTATCTCTCTTGTTCTTGTGCTTGTTGAATATTCTAATGCACAAGACAATTGAGAGGGGGGTTGAATCATTTGTATAAAATCTTAAATATATTCTCTTAAATCAGATATGCAAAATATTAACTTTAACACATAATTCACAAAAAGATATGAACATGAAAACCAAAGCACACCATACACAATGAAACACCATATTTTACATGGAAAACCCTATTAGGGGAAAAACCACAAAGAATGCTATTCTCAATACATGAACACCTATTAGGGTGACATCAATTAAGGTGATTTTTACAAAGAGATACCCACTACCAAAGGCTCATTTCCAAAGGGCTCATTGCTTGAGCGAAAGAAAGAGAGGCTCATTGCCGGAGGGATCACTACCAAAATGAAGAATAATAAAAGAGAAATAATCCACCACTAATGCACCTTTGCAACTATAAGAGTTGTAGATGCCTTAGGTTGACTACTTCTGATAGCTAACACATGAAAGTTCATACTAATCAACACTTTTCACCAACTCAAACACCAATCATGAAAAAATTAGGGAGATAGATTCTTTTCACACACCTTAATCACATTTCACTTTCTTTGACACATACATATATCCATACACACCTCTATTTATATCATCTTCACATATGCAAAGTCTCCCAAGGTTGGCTAAGCATCTCAACTGAACACAACTCAAATTAGGTCGGTGCTAAATATTCTTGTGGTGGAAAAGAATGTAAAGTGGACCACAACACATCTTAACTAAGACCAAAATAAACATCAAAAATGTTATACAACAATCTATAATTATCAGAGTAGTAATATGAAGTGTGAATATCCAAGGTTGGCCAAACCTAGAGTAAACACCATCGAACTTTGAAACCATGCTTCTGAAACCTAAGAATATGTGCCAACTGAATAGAATGAAGCTAAGAACATTATAAACATAACTATAAAACTACAACACCAAAAACTATAATGCAGAGCATGCATTTCATACAGAAACACTGTCAAACATACTGGTAAACACAATTTACTTATCAAAACAATCTAGAGCACCAAATCTAGAATATAACATCTTTAAACATTGATTAACAACATATCCAAATTGCATGAATAGTTGTATTACATAGAAGATATGCAGAGCAAACCTCTTAGCACAACTACATAGAGAACTCAACATCATTTTTACCAACCAGTCACTAATGACAACCAAAGCATGTTGACACCAATGACAACACATTAATAGCTCATGTTGATCATCCTTGCAACAATACTTTTCATTTTGTCTCTAAATATTTGATGGCTACCTCCATAGCCAAATATTACATGCTATTAGAGCTTTTAGAGTGCTATTGGTTTTACATTTGAGAAAAAAATGGTGCATTTAGAGTTTTGTGTTTTGTTGCTTTTTGTTGCAGGTCAAAATTGGAGTTTTTTGGATCACATGTGAGACCACCATTGGATTCAAGAGGTTGAGAAAGTCATAATTGCCTTTTATTTCATCCAAATCCGACTCCGGATGCCAAATCTAGAGCCATTTGAAGTTTGTAGGTGTGATAGTGGTTTAGGCATCATAATTACGTAGATGATTTAAAAAAATGATATCTCAGTCATCCAGACTCCTTTTTTCAATATTTTTTAAAATTTGGGTTAGAATTTTGCGCTCTTTATAGTGGTGTAGGAGTTTTCTAATTTTTTTACATGGTTTTTTCAATAAATTGTGAAATCCTTATTTTACAAGTTTTGGGACATCGTTCGGGCTCATATGAACTCCTTTTCAAGTGCTTTTTTCTTCAAAGTACATTATATTTATGTATTTTATAGTGTTTCTATTAGTTTATAGTCATTGTGATAAAAAAAAATCACTTTCATTACATGGCCTTATTTAGCTTATTTTTGGCAAATGTAATGCACATATGACAAGTTGGTCTTTTGTATATTGATTTGAGTCTAATATAGCTTAATTGTGGCAATTGTAATCACTAAAAATCAAAAGTGTACTTTGCCTTTGTTTTGCTAGTGCTAAGTATAAAGTGCTAAATCGTCATTTTGGGGATGTCTCGTATGCTTGTGTGTATGTCTCTCTCTTTGGTTCTCTTTTTATTTTTAGTTATGGTTTCTCCTAAATTTCCACTTTTAGCTCAACATAATTATACAACTTGGAAAGTTGGTGCATGGAATAAACTTATGAAAATAAGTTATACTGATGGCACTATTTCAGGAACCCTTATAACCTAAAGTTGATTCTATTCTAAACATGGAATGGTTCATAAAAATTTATATGGCTCTTAGAACATTGAGAAAGTATATATCAACTAATCTTATCTTTCATGTTGAAAAGTGTAAGACAATCAAGGAAGCTGGGGATAAACTCGGTCGATTGTATGGTCAAGTTGATGAGATTAGAGGATACACACTTGAAAGTGATCTCCTAAATTTAGATCCTAAATATTTTGATACAATCTAAGACTATGTCACTAGAGAAAATGAGCTAAGAGCACAACTCAAGCATTATATCATTGAGAAGAAGGATGCACAATTGGTCTTCAATTTGTCAGGGAAGCTTCCTTCCGAGTATGCAACTTTTGTTTCTAGTTTCTACACTCATTGATTGACAATCGAGAGTGTCTATACTACACCATCATTTGATTTATTCACTGATATGTTGATTCCTGAACAAGTAAAGTTGAACACAATGGGCATTCTCAATTCATCCAAGTCACATGCTTTGGTGTCTAATCATGAGAAAGGTTCCAATAAGAAGCATAAGCAATCAAAGCCAAAGCCAAATAAGGATAGAGAACAATCTTCCTCTCCTCAACAAAGAGATTCTATATCCTCTCCTAAGGGAAAATAATTTAAGAAGGAAAGGCTTACTTGCACATATTACAAGAAGTTAGGACACAATGAACACCATTGTTACACGAATGATATTGATGAATTGAAGCATCTTCTAAGAAGAATAGAATCAATATGCCTTCTAGAATATCTATTTCAATTTTTTTCTTCCAAATAAATATAATTTGATAAGGAAAAGAGTCACACTTTTGGGACAAGTAAGAACAAAGGACAAGCTCTTTTTTCTACTACAAGTCTTGATTTAGGGAGACGACTTCTAGATTTATAAGCTTCTCATTATATGGCATCTTCATAGTCTATGTTCTCTTCATTTGAGTTTTGCAACATGCCACTAATTTTGATGGGAAATCATACCTATATGAATGTAACTGGGAAGGGATCTATTCATATTGGGAATGGAACCTTAAATGATGTGTTATATATACCTCACTTGGGAAATAATCTTATTTCCATATATCAAATCACTCATGGTTGAGCAAACAAGACTATGGAATTCACTCCTAATTTAGTTATCATTAGAGCCTTGGAGAGTATAGCTATCATTTCTATTGGAATGGTGGATCATGCATCTTAGTTGTACTCATTTTTAGACTTTGTTCCTTTTGATTACTTTGATTCTTCAAATGATGATCACACTTCTAGTGTGGATTCAAGAACTTGGGTGTTCTCACATGCGATCCAATTCTTGAGACTTTCATTTCATCTCCTCCTATTGATATCACATCTACTTTTTCTCATGATGATGCTTGCATTGTTATAGTTTTGGCCTTTTGTGATTCAGTGCAACAAGATCTATATTGTCTTATAGATACATTTCCTTGGGATGATCACTTAATAGACATTGCAACTTTATTTGTGGAGTCGTACATTACAAATTTGGGAGACATCATTGATGATATTCATACTCTTTGATGGGGATGATCCTTCTTCGGTTGTTGCAAGGGACCACTCTAACCCTCTTGTTCATTATCTATATGATCATACTTTTGAGTTTGGTGTGATTGTAGATACTTATGTACAACATTTGGAGGAGGTTATATATCTTTAGAGGAGACAGTTGAGTCTTTGGGTTATGTTCTACATTCATCTTTACTATATCTTGGATTATTTTTTTAATTAGTGTGGCCTAGTACACATAATTTGGAAGGGGTAACTTTTATCATCTATGTGGGGACAATTGAGTAGCTTTTAGAGACTCCCTACATGTCCCTTTTAGGATTGGGGAGACTTAATACATACACCTTTGGTTTTCTTTCTTCCTAAGGGGAGGAACATTGTTTGTTGATCATGGAACAACTTCTACATCCATCTTGGAGCATCTACCATTGGTGCATTTTCTATATTGAGGAGGGATACATGGTCTCTCTTCTTCTCTCTTATAGGTAGACTTTTTCCTCACATGTGGTTTTGTCCTTCTCATATTTATTTGAGATTTCTTTTATGTTTTCATCCCTCTTTTGGAGGGGAGTTTTTTCCCACTAGGTTTTCTCTCTTTCTTTGTTTGTGAGAGATTGCATTGTGTTTTTTCACGGGTACCTAATATGGCCTAGTAGTCGGGACCCATATTTCATTGGGATTTTATGTACATTCTCCCTAATTTTCACTTAAGGGTCTCGGTGTAATTAAGGTATTTTACATTAGTTATTTCCTAACTAGGTCCTAATTACACATCACTTAAGCTTGCTTAGGGAATTACATAGAAGTAGTTGGATTATTTCCACTTTAGGTGGACTTATCATTCTATTAATTTATCATATCCACCATTCGTGGTTGCAATTTTCTACTTTTGGTGGCTGATCTACCTTTAGTGGTGTTCTCACACTATCACTTTTCCACTTTAGGTGGGATGATAGCTTTTTAGTTTTTGTTTCATGACATAAGATGACAAGACTTGTTATAATCCTATGCAATCCTGTGTTCTCACCTCGGCTAGATATAACCAAGGGGCTGCCTATGTACATTTGTTTGATTCTAATGCATCATTGATAAAAACATAGTTTATTCTTGTCACGTTGTTTCTCTCTTGTTCTCATGCTTTCCATTTTGCCTCTACATCTTGGGTGGCTACCTCTATAATAATTCTTACAAAGAGAGCTTGCAAATCATAAGCATGTAGCATGTCCTTTTACATACACCTCTAAATAAAAACTATAACAATTATGATGAAGGGCACTTCCCTTACAAACCCAAACACACAACAACAATAGAGAAATTTAAAAAAATGCAAGAAAGAAACACTTGCTTTCTATTATCCCAATCAAATAAAAACTACAACATTTATAAAATTGTATGCTACGGCCACATGGGCTCAAATCATTACACATAAAGTCCAGTCTCTAAAAAAACCCTACAATCTAGAGCAACAATTTGTATTGATGGATCTATCCCTCTATAAACCTCATTTCACCTCTTTATTTAGCACCAAAAATCACCTTAGAATATTATAGAAAGTGTAAGTTTTCTTCTTTTTGGCACTCGATGGTCCAGTAGTTAATTTTTCGACCCAGGTGGATTTCTCATTGAAACTTGAGTTTTGGTGGCACAAATTTTGTGAGCCACAATTTTTGATTTGGGGGTTTAATTTTCTATTATAACATATTGTTAAAAATATTACAAAGAGATCTACAATTCCAAATAGATTTGAAGATCTATTTGCTCAAATTTTAAATATTTTTGGTGCTTCTAAGGTCCTCAGTTTTGAGTTTGAAGTTTCATTGGAGAAATTTATCGGGACAAAAACTTCAATATCTTCCAAACAATACAAGATATTGAGATACTTCTTTCACTAATCATTTTATTTTTTAATTTATCTCCTTAGGTTAGTTTTGATGTCTATACAAATTGAATAGGTCAATTTGCTAAAAAGAAGTAGGTGAATATTTTTTGCTCTTTTAAGCTTTTTACTATCCTATACCTCGTAAGTGTCATCATGGGCTCCAAAAAACTAAAGAAATCTACAAATGAAAGGAAAATAAAATATTTCTAGGTGAGGCAACATTTTCCTTACACCACTAGATGCTCTTGCATCAAAATACAATATCCTTCCTAAAATCCGGAAGAGAATAACATTAATACCAATCTAATCACTCCAATAGATCAAGAAAAGGATATAACATGTAATCAATATGGATGTAAGCCTCTAAAATCAAAGGAAGATCAAACCAAATACATTCTTAATAGAAGAGAATAATCCCAATACCATCTCCTAATCTCAACATCAATGAAAGAAATCACAATGCATAAGGAGATAAACATGCCATACACTCCTTAATTGAATCCTCCAGAACTAGATAAATTTAGCTCAAGATCCATATGCACAAGAAGACAAAGAATAAATCATAATTCACTTGAAAGAAACAATGGGCAATAGATCTCAAGTGATAAACCATGAAGTAGACCAAGAGTGGGGAACAATAATGCTCATCCAAGATATCCAAGTAACATGAATTATCCAAGAAAAATATCTTGATAGGTCCATCTGGAACTCACATCCAATCAAGGTGTAGGTGTTGTAAATATGATTTGAGGTTGTCATTGATATCAAACTTGTTGGTTTGGATGAGTTACTTAGCAATACTCTAGGTTTGCAAGTATTTATGTAATGTGCAAAAGGTGTGGAATTTCATGGAATATGTTTATAGATGTTTGTGATGACAAATTATGATGTGATATGGTTTTTTTCAAGCTTTGTAGGTAATCTGTGTGAACTGGTATAGTGTTTCAATCAATTGTGACTATTTTGATGAATAGTTTGTCATGATTTTTGGTTCGATTTATGACGAATATGTATTAGATAATTATGTGGTTTCAAATCAATTCTTATGGATGTACATTGTAATTGTATCTCAACTTTTAGAAGGTTATGCGATCTACAATTGAAGTTATTTGTGTCTAAGTTTTGGATGATGCAGTTACAATAAAATGGCATGGAGGAATGCATTGCATTCCTTAGATTTTAGTTCGTAAAATATTGTGAATGATTGTTTTGGGTCTTCTGATATTCTATGTTTCTTCTTTGGTCATTCACAAGTATTTTTGGTGGTCCAGATTGAAGATTAAGTTATTTTTGGGTTGGAATAAGTCAACTTTATCATCTTTTGGAGCCAACTTATATGTTTTGGTCCATGTGGTAGTGTGTAGTTGCATGGGAGTTATTTTGGATATGTATAGAAGGTGTGCTAACATGGTGTTATCCCTCATGCATTTTTTTTGTCTTCCACATTTGCATTGGATATTGTTTTGGGATTAATTATTTTTGTATATACAAGTTACACCTAATTAAGGAGACCTAATTGATGTTCTTGAGGTTGCGATTGATATAAATGATGAAATCATGGTGGAGACAAACATAGAAGTCCTAAAAGTTGTGCAAAGTATATGTGAAGCAATACAGTGGTTTGAAAGATTTATAAAATAATTATGAAGATAGTTTCATATTTGTTTTAAATTGTGAACTATGATCAACATTTCAATGGATGTGATTCTCTACAGCTCAATTTTATTGATGTCTTTATATTTGGATTATTGTACCTTGCCTTGAGGAAGTGATCTTTATTGTTTTAAAGTTTCTTTTTTATCTTTCCCTAAGGTGTTGCACCTTAGCTTTGTAATTAATCTTAGGGGTAGTGAGCTCCTTGGCCTCAGGTCTAAATCATTGTAACTTAGCTATTCATCTAGTGAGATATTAATCGCTATGGTTTTTCTTAGTTTGGGTTTTCCATGTAAAACTCTTGGTGTCATTGTGTGGTTTCTTTTGTGGTTTCAGTTATTTACTTTCATGAGTAGAGTATATAGAATGAATGATAAGTGAAAAGAGTTAAATCTATTTAAGTTTTTGTATATTTTGATTCACCCCCACTCTCAGCATCTGGTAGTATTCAACAGTAGGATCCTTGGATTTTCCTACTAAAAATATCATCAAGAGTAACCATATTAGAACATGTCTCTAATCATAAGAGAACTCCAAGCTTCACCTATGTCTCCAAGTGTTCATGAGCACATATAAAATGATCAATCCATGACATACACCAAAATTTCACATAGCATCATTGCAAAGCAATCAAGAAAATGATCATGTACTTAATACAAGGAGAACTAAAAATATCAATGCCACATATCCAACCTAGAAATTATGAACATAAACATGACAACATGATTTCACATCTCCTAAAAGGAATAACATATGCTATAATGAATATATCAAACGCTTATATCATGCCAAAACTCTAAACTATTAATCAAGAGTAAAACATGACATAGTAGCAAACATCTTATCAAACAAGGATAACACGTCAAATAACAAAACATGAACAAAACCTCAACCAAAGACTCCAAAAGTCCTCCATGGCTCCAAGATGTCAACATCTCCAAATCGTCTGAAGCTAATTATCTCTTTTCAATGAAACCCAAGATGCCAAATAACCCTAACTGCATGTGAAACAAAATCCAACAATCCATCCATGACACCAATAAAAATTGAAGAAGATCATCAACCATCCAATGGTGAATAAACATCATTGCAACAAGCTCCCATTGAACTATGATATCAATCTCTCCATGACATCATGAAAAACCATCCTCTAAGTGTAGTTCATCTATGACCCCAATACAATTAAATAAATCAACATCAAGAGCTCCCAAAGGGAAAAGCCAAACCATGATCTCCAAACCAAGAAGATACAACATTGCCAAACAAAACTATCACAAGATCCTAATGAAGTATGTAATCAAGCTATCCATGACATCATGAAAATAATATCTTAATTAAGTATCAAACAAGGCCCCCACACAATCAATGAACTCAAATACAACACCATGAGCTCCCAAAAGGCAAAGTAAAACCATGATCCTCAAACAAGAAGATACACCGCCATAACGAATCAAGAAACAACCCAAACATCACTAACAAAGCACTTGCATAAACACTCATGTCATTCCAAAGTCCCAAAGCATAAGGAACATCCATGACATCATGATTATCATCAATGGTACCAAAATGAAACTCCTACTATGTCTCACATGTCTATATCACATAGTAAACAACATAGTGTTGGACATTGTTGCTGCTAGGATATGTTGTTGTCATTGATGTCAACATATTTATGCTTTGGTGCTTGCAGATTGGTTTATTGGGATCATGGTTTGGTGTATGGAGTATTTATAGTATCATTATATTCTTTTGTATTGGTTTTGGTGATCCAGGAAGCTTAATTGATCATATCATATGATCCAGTTTTGTAGTTTGTTTTATGATCAATGCTTTGTAGAGTTCAGTATTTCCTCCAGTATATTCCGGTGTGATGAGATCTTGAGATGATTATTTGGGTGAATATTTGGGATGGTCTTATGTATCTTCATTTCAGATGGTTCATGTTTTGATGCTATGCAAGTTATCTTTCTTTGTGACAGTTGTTGTTGTTTGAGTGTTCTTGAGTTTCAAATGTTGATGGATGAAGATTTGATAAGTGGTGTTGGTGCAACTGTTTTTGATGGTTCTAATGTGCTTGATGGTGTTTCATAATTGTGTCCTATTTCTTTTGATGATCTGCATTGATCATTGTGTGAGTTGTTGGTGATTTTGTTGAACTGGTGATGTTCTTCGTGTTATGCAGTTTTCCTGGTGGTGTAGTGTGTTGCAATTGATCTTGGTGTGATTTCTGATGGTGTTGTGTGTTTGGAGATTTTAATTAGGTCCATGTTATGTTGTGTACATCATTATATTGGTCTGGTGGTCGATCTTTGTATCGTGTGATGTAATTTTATAATTATGAGTTGAGGGTTTAGCCGACCTTGTTGTCAAGGTTGATGAATTGTATAAATAGGTGGTATTGTCATATAATTTTGGTATCAAGGTTGTGTTTGCATTTTCAGAGAGTGGTTTATGTGAGATCAAGTGATTCATCCTTTGGAATTGCAATTGAGCAGAGATTGGTGTTGCAAAGCAGAAAATTGTGCTTAACTGGAACTATCATTAGGCATTTGGAGATGTTATTATTACAATTCATTTCTTCTGGAATATAGTCCAAATCTTATTGTAAGTCAATGAGACTTCCCTAAGGGTTGTATCCTTCCGGGTCATTATATTTTGAGTAGTGATCTCTAGGCAATGTTCCTGAATGCATGTGCATTCCCCATTGTAATATTTACACATACTATTGCAAATCATCATCTTATTGTGGGTAGGTTCCCACCGTGGTTTTTCCCTTAATCGGGTTTTCCACGTCAAAATCTTGGCGTTGTGTGTTGTGCTATCAATTTTCTTATCTTTTTTATTGCTACAGTTTACTAGATCTGTATTTGTGTTTAAGTTTGTAGATCTGATGAAAACTGATTCACCCTCCCCCCCTGTCAATTTTCCTTCATTGTTGTTGCCAACAGTTTACTAGATCTGTATTTGTGTTTAAGTTTGTAGATTTGATGAAAACTGATTCACCCTCCCCCCCTCTCAGTTTTCCTTCATTGTTGTTGCCAACATATAGGTCCCACATCATGACTGTACCTAGTAACACCATCTCTCCTCCTCAACATGACACACAAACCAACAAACCAAGTGACTAAACCAAGCCACCAATTTGTATATGCAAACAATCCACATCCAATTCACATATGCAACCTGCAAGTATAAACCACCTACAACATTGCACAACTTGTAGACCCAACAATGGAACATACAAATCCAACCAAATACTGATAAGTATGCTAAATGAGAGTAATTGAAGATGCACAACTAAGTATACAATGAATCAAACATCAAATCACCAAGATTAAATTTTCTATAAACATAGAATCACCATAGTCAGAAGAACCGATAAACAACTCAGATCAAAATAACAACAAATAAATCATTCCAAAACAATTCCAAACATAATCCAATATGTAGTGCTGTGAACAAGATTTTCATCAACTATTCAAAGTCCAAAACATGAATTCATTTGCACAAGTTATGACCTCTCCAGGTCAAAAAGGAACATTTGACTTCCAAAATGCATTTCATTATCAAAATGGTAAAATCTAAAAAAAAAACAATTACACCACTGTGTATTGTTTAGAACCACCTTTCCAATGAGTATCAAAAGTAAAAATACAAACACCATATACCCAAGTTATGCTCAGTTGAAAAAATGCCCAATTTTCCTATTAGGTGCAATTAGGAATGGTTAGCTGGTAGCCCTCGGGTGGTAGCATCATCCCATGTGACACACCCTTGGTGCTCCAAAATTTTCCTAGAACATATTCAAATATAAAAAAGCAATTTAATTTTTTGGGCGACCATTTTTAAATGAGGAAGAAAAGTTTAAAGTTTTAAATTTGTGTTCTTTTATTTTGCTTCTTCTTCAATCCATATGATTGCATGGTCATATGATTGGTAAGGGGTAAAAATTCTATAATTTTTTCAACTTTTCTCAAATAGGACAAATTTTATGTCAATCTTCATCTCTCAAGCCTCTTGGATCCAATGGTGAGGTTTTTTTTGGGTCATGAGATCATTTGTGAAACCTACCCACCAAAAATATCATAATGAATGTACCCATTAAACACTTTTTCAAACAAAGATTCATAAGCCTAGATTTACAAAAATGACCACAAATTTGCAACCCAAAAACCCCAAATGTGCAAAGAACAACCTACAAAAAATATTCATACCTCATTGTATCTTCATTATTTTTTATGCAAGCCCTAGATTTAACTTAATAGAAAAATTACTCCAACAAGGGTTATACAACCACAACCATGACTCAAATCTCAAATTTTAGAAAATTTGTGGCCATATAATGATGATTTTCACAACCCAAAAGAGAAATATATGCAAACAATTGTGTAAAATTCACATGCAAGAGAATAGACAACATGCCATCAAATATGACACAAGATATACCCTGGGAAAATTCTTAAGAGAGAAAAACTCAACCTCCAAAAGAATCAATCGCTCATGTATTATTTAACAATGAAACCTTTACAATACATCTTTAGAGTCCTCCACGAACAATTTTGAAACACAAGCTCTCTAAAAGCACTCCATGAACAGACATGTAACAACACATCACATGCCATGCTTCAGAACCTCACAAATGTAAACAAGATATTCTCTCAACCCCTTAGCCAAAATGGCCAACAAGACAACCTTAGGCAACTACCCTTGTGTTTTCTTTTATAGAAACAAGCTCATGCAAAACCACCAAGCGGTATTATATTAAACCATGCGACTAATACCATGAAATTACAAAACCATTAACCCCTCATTTAATATTGGGTACTAAATTTTCACTTTATTAAATGTATTTCCCAAATATAATTTAAATACATTTCCCATGTGAGACAACATTAAATATTTTTCAATATTACATACAACACATAAAGTGGCCCCAAGAATGTTAACTCCTAGTAATACACGTACTTCTAGGCTCCCCTGGGTATACCTCATAGATAATAATAAACTAAACATTATAAACATTATGCAAGGTGTACAACACCTAATTCCTAACAATCAAATCCATAAATAGGTAAATAATTAGTTGAGGTAGGAGATCAACACTACAAACATTAAGTGTTGAACCACTATCAATGAGAGTGTATTTAATACCTATATTATTTATAAAAATAATTAACATTAATGAATCAACTTGATTTTTTATTTCTAGAGAAGGAAGTTCACGTAGATAAATTTGATATTCGATGTATCAAAATGAATATAATCTATTAAAGAATTTACATCCTTGAGCCTAACAGAAGCAATAAAAATAATTTTTTGTAGAGCTTCCTAAACTATTTCTTGATAAATCAAATAAGTTTGAGGAAGATCTTGGTTGGGTTAACACGAAGTTTCTCTATAAGATCATAATCACTAGGAGACTTTGAAGTTGGTTCAAGTATTAATGGAAACATAGGTTGATAAGATGGAAGAGATGCTATAATTTTGACATTATGTTTGTTTCTTTTGGTATTATAATTGTGGGCTACTGCTTTATACACAATAGTCATATAGGAACTTTAGAAGTAAGATATTGAGAAAAATGCTAGTAATAATTTCAAGGGAAAGTTGTAGAAGGATCATCAAAAATAATTATTACTTTCTTTGATTTTGGATTTTCTCCATTAACATATATTATTGGTCTCTTAGGTTTACTACGAACACCAAAGGCAACAATCACATTAATAGAGTTATTATTTTTTTAGAAGAAATAATGAAATAAGGATTTAAATATCAAGATTTCTTATAAGAAGCAAATTTAGAAAAGTCATTAAAAACATTGTATAACATGTTAAAATCCTCTTTATAAAATGCATTATCAAAAGTACGAAAAGATTGGAGAAAAAGGTCCAACTTTGTCAAACAATCACCAAACACAAATTAAATCAAAGTATAAATGAAAAGACATTAATGAGCTATTTAGAAAGTTGGTTTTACTTGAGTAAAAGCAACCACAATAGCAAAGAGTTGTGTGATGTTGACCAAAGTGTAATGGTGAAAATTTGCCATTTATAGAAAATATAACTACGAATAAAAATAATAATAATTACATTCAAATGACATAAATCAAACAATATACCTAATTTAAAACTAAAAAAATCTCACTAGAAAGTAATATAGAATTGATTTATGTTATAGAAATGGTCATGCTATTAATTAATTGATAGTAGAAAATAATTCGAAGCTATACCCAACTTCAAATCTAGATAAAAAATCTAATTACTACAAAAAATGAATGTTCAAGTAAATAAATTAACACCAGACAAATGAGCTATCAACCTTGGACGTTAGTGCATAGCACAAGCTATAGCGTGTCACACTTTCATCTTGACACAATTGATCTAGTGACCCCCCAAATAATCATCTTTGTTATTACAGTTTATCAATCTTGCACACACGAAGAACAAGAGAAATGTTGGGGACTTTTTAGGGGCTTACCTTAGTCAAACCTTTGTTTTGGTCTTTCAACCTCCATGGACTACCAAAGATAAAATGTGATAAAAAATGATAAATGATTACTTTTTAAATCCTAGCGATATTAGAAATTTAAAAGTAGAGATACAATGATAAATATGGATATGGTATCAACCTTGGTCTATGAGGAAGAATACCATGAGTTTTGATAAACGTCAAACTAATATTCAAATATTTAAAGATTTGATCATGTAAATATAGAATATCAAATAAACAAGGAGAGTGTTACCATAGCCTTGGCCTTCCTTCCTCAATAATTTCGATCGATTTGGAATATAGAGCCAAATTAAGAAAGCTTGAGTTGTACTATGCAATTGTATCAAAATAGCTTGATACTTTACTAAAAAATTATTACAATAGTTGGAGATATTTTTGTAGAGTTTGGCTAAGATATAGAGCTTGAGAGCATAGAGTGAAAATATGTTGTCAAGAATGTGGAAAAATAGAGTTTTCTTTGGTCAAATAGGTGTGAGAGGATGTTACTTTTTTGTTTGAGCATTACAATTTGTGTGGTACATGATCCACATGGAAGATACCCTTTTGAATCTCAAATTTTTTTTTGACATTAGTGTGCCACACAGACACTCGTGTGTAGCATTATAGTCCAAGATAATTTTGTTAATTTTTAAACCACACAATATTAATACTTCGTATTTATCAAATATAAAGTCAAAATATTTGAAATCAACATCTCAAATTTTACTCTCCCTAATGTAATATGGAACATCTGGAAGGAGTGTAACAACAAGATTTTTAGGGAAAAAAGTGCTAACCCTGAAGTGGTGGTGGATAAAATCTATAAAGGGATTTTTGAATGTCTAAATGGAATTGATCATGGTTTAGCTACTAAAGAAGATTTTAATGAAAGATGGAATTTATCCACTAACAAAATCAGTGTGGATAAGGGTAGGGATGGTCTTGTATGGTGCTTTCCTTCTCAGGGAAGGATTAAGGCCAATTTTGATGGGGCGTCTAAGGGGAACCTGAGGAAAGCTGGTTATGGGGGCATTGTCAGGAATTTTGTTGGAAGTTGCCTTGTGGCGGTTGCTGGCCCCTTGGGTAATCAAACAAGTCATTATGCTAAAGCATCAACGGCTTTGAACACTTTGATTATTGCAAAATATCTTAATCATGATAATCTATGGTTGGAAGGAGACTCACTTAACATAATTAAATGCCTCAAGGGAGAAATTGAGCCTTCATGGACTATAGAAAATATTATTTTTAAAGCAAGAGAAATAATTGCTAGCTTTTAATCTATTATTATAGAACATGCCTTTAATGAAAAAAATGGGGTTGCGGATGGGTTAGCAAACCTTGGCGTAAATTCTGAAGCTCAATGTATATGGAATAGGGAAGTTAATATGGATCTTAATATTAAAGAACTTATCAGAAAGGACAGATTCATGGGGAAAGAGGGATCGCATGATTAATCATGAATGTTGTAATGAGTAATATTCAAAAATTTAGAAAGGTAATGATGACATGTTGGAAGGGCAGAGTCCTAATCAAGAATATTAATTCTCTGCACACTTTGTGGGTATGCATTTTCAAAAATTCATGTGTCATTGGGAAGAAAGATCTGAAGTTGTAGAAGAAGAGAAATTGTAAATCAAAATCTAAAATGGGGGGGATTTAAGAAGAGAGGAACCTGATAATATTTCTACATGGAAGGAGATGCCTAAGGTTTGGACAAAGCTGGAGAAAGGATTCATGACGAATTTTATGGAAAAGCTAGTCAACTATGATAAAGGCAGAGTTAACCTAGCAGTAAACAAAGTCACTGAAAACTAGATAAACAACTCCTTCAAAATTCATGGTGCTAGGTTTAAGATGGATGCAGATCTCATTGCGATGGTTACAGGTATGCCCCACTCTGGTCTTAACTTATTTAGAGACCTGAAAGTGTCTAATAACACATTTAAGTTTTTTCCGCGTAAAGAGAAGGAGAGAGCGAATATAGGAAAAGCTACGAGGGGTATTATGATGCTTCCAATATTAAGAAAATTTGGGACTGTGTGCTTAATGCAATTATGGAATATATTATTGTGGAGGGTCGTTTTACTAGGGTCCACACATACCATTTTGTGCTTTTAAATCATTTTAGACATGAGAAGAGGATTTCTCTGCCCTATTACCTGTCTAGGTCTCTGTCATGGTCTTTGAATAAGCACAACAAGAACCCTTCTTCGCTTGTGCTTCATTGCAGCCTTATTCTACTCATTTATGAGCATTGCAAGATTTTGGCTATCTAGGAGAACAAGAGATTATCGGTGTCACCGGGGAAGGAAAAGAGGAAGATGGAGGAAGGCGGGCCTAGCAAGGATGAGGGGACACAAAGCAAAAAAGGTAAAAAAGCTAATATGGAGAAAAGTCCAGAGGACAAGGGTTCAGAGGATATTGGAAAAGATGGAAGTGAGATGGAGACTGACGAGTCTGAAGGAGAGTTGAGCTAGAAGGAAGAGGAAGTGGGGGAAGAGGAAGGAGGAGTTGAGGAAGTCTCTGATCAAAATAGTCCGACCCGCAGTGTGAGCATAGGAATTGTTAACAACTAGCCTATGGAGGAGCAGGACAAGATTAATGAGGAAAGGGAAATAGAAATTAAGCAGGAGAAGGACAAGGAAACTGAGCAGGGATCAGGATAAAGCTGGAGAGGGGATAATTCTGGATAAACTCAAAAATCAGTCTGAGGCTCATATGGGTTTTGACAAGTGGGTTTATGTAGGAATAAAGAATCTAGAAAAAAATTGATAAGCAACAGGAAGAGAAAGGGAAGAAAGTTGAAATAAACCAGGAATAGTGGAATAAAGGAATGGAGGAAAAAGTGGAGAAGCTGTAAGCTCAGATTGGTAATCTGAAGGAAGGAAAAACATCTATGAAAAACTTTCTGCTAATGATTCTAGATATTCTTTCCTTTGTGACTAAGAATTTAGAGGAAATTACCAAGTTCCTTGATGGTTCCAGCACTCCCAAACTTGTAGTGGATCTAGATATTGATGAGGATGTTATCGAGGTAGGAACAATGGAAAGTGCTCCTGGTGGTGCGGTGAAAAGAACAAGGGGAAGCATGAAAAAAGTTGTTGTGGCCTCTTCCAAGGATATCCCTAAGCTTAGGGATAATATTAAAGATTTGCAAGGGATTAGCAGAAATTTGCCTAATGCCCTAAAAAACATTAAATAATTTGTTTTCTGTCTCTTTTCTATTATGGTTGGTTGTGGCTTGTTTTGTTGGGCTTTTTTGCTAATTTTTGCCCATAACTGTGCTGGTTTTTTGGCAGTTTGTCTTTTCTTGTTGCTTAATGTTATTATATTTTAAGGATCTTTTGTAAAGGGTTTCGAGATCCCTTCAAAACCTTCTTTTCCCGTAATAAAAAAAAACATCTCAAATTTTACTTATTTATTATGAAATAGAAGAAGGTGCAATGCATGAGTGTGAAAGTACAATAATGTGAAAATTTTGACATTACAAAAGTTATTAATTATGCCTTAAAATTCCATTGCCTTTTTCTCTTATTAGTTTGTCTTTTTAATTACATATGTTTATTATTTTTTATTAAGGATAAACTAGTTTTGATGAGACTCGAAACCCCTTACAAATGGATTTGTTAGAGATCTGAAACCCAGTTACAAAACATTGCTAGAAGATAAGACACAAGCATTAAATAACAAAACAACAACAAAACAACAGTCCTAAATAAAACTTAGCTAAAATAAACTATATGTTACATCACTAGGGCAACCATAAAACAAATATGCTTAGAAAAGCAACAATTCTAATCAAAAGGTACATCAAGGAGAGAAAATGGAAGAGTAAGGCCTTAGAACCTCAATTTCCTTAATGCAAACATAATATCATTTCACAGTCCAGAAACTCCACTTCAAAAGGGGAAACATGAGAAAAATAGAGAAACTATCCTTAATCCACTTCACTAGGATAAAGAACGAAGTAAAAAATAAGGGCAACAACAACCCCCTGCAACACCTCCCATCTTCTCTTGCAGTGTCAATCTCCACCTCAAAAGGAAGAGCAAAAGAAAACTAAAGATGCAAATATTGAATCACCTCCCATTCCAACCAAGCATTCTCCACCTCAATAGGAGAAATTGAGGCTAAGTCGTGGGAAAGAATAGTAAAAAATCCCTTATAGAAACTCCACTTCATTGAGGAAAATATATTCAAAAAATCTAATAGACCTAAAACCCGGGTCTCTTTATAAGTTTTACTAAAAAAGAAATCCACGTCCATAGGAAAATCATAAGTAAAAGCAACAAAAACAATAGCAAAAATCCCTAACCAAAAATGATTAACATAAATAGGCCCAAAATACTTAAAGGCCACTCACAATTACACACTAAGAGAAGTCATAAAAAAGCCCCAAAAGAATAAAAATTTAACAAATACAAGAGAAAAATGTCTCCAAGACATCAACACCAAGTGAAGCAGAGGAGAGAAAAGTGTATAAAAAGGAATAAGAAAAATAAATTAATACCCATCATGACTAAGATCCCAAACCAGGGAGATCTGCCCAACACCAATTGAGGGTTACCCTCGCCAACCTCTACAACAAGATCTTTATCGCATATGGAGAGAAGGGTGGCAAAAGAACCATCACAACCCCTATGCACCATATAAAAGAACCAACACATAGCTTGAAAAAGAGTGACACCGACAATAGCAGCCTCCAAAATTACAAATGTGAAGTCCTCCAAGCATCGACCAAAAAAAGGAAAAACTCCAACTAGAACCCATGCATAGGGAAGCCAAAAGCCCTCAACCCTATAGAAATGGTAATATCCAAAGCACCCATGCTAAAAAATCTAAAAAAATGGAGCTCTTAGCCAAGTAGGCCACAAATACCAAATTCTTGCACCAACATCTTCCTCTCCACCCGATAGAGCACTTCCCAAAATAGGGAAGAAAAGCATTGAATAAGGGGCGGTCAAGAATGTATACCCTCACACCACATGCAACACAAACATCCACAAATGGTCCAGCCAAAGAGAGAGAATAGAGGCAAAATAAATGCATGTAACCCTGAGCTTCAACACCAAGTAGGTCGAACCCAAGACAAAGGCCACCACACTAGGAGCATACAACTCCCCAAAAGGCCACCCATAATCCACTTTATCACCATCCTCCTCATCTGCCTCTGCACTAAAAATCGTAACTCCTCTCCCACCACTCATTATTTTTACATGTGTTTATTGTTAATATTTCTTCATATTAGGTAAAAAACATGATCAAAAGGTATAACATTAGGAATTCCATTTCTTACCCATTCTTGTTTCTTAGCTTGTTTTTGTTTTGGAAAAATAAACATTTGGTGAACCACAATTTCAAGCTTTGGTTTTCATAGTATTTTACACATGAAATTAGGAAATTTATGTTATCATTGTTGCTCTTGTTTCTTTATTTTTTAATATTTTTTGACTTGTATGTTTTTCGTATTATCCCTTTTCTATTTAGATGCATTATTCTCAACCTTAGGCTCTTTATATTTTATGGCATGCCATTTCTTCTTTCATTATTTTGTTTATACTTGAAACATGTCTCAAAATACCTCATAAATGCCTTCTTCATCCTTATAAAAAGTTTCATTTGGAGTTGGAAAACATGTATCTAAAATAAAGTGGATCAACTCTATAATTGGTCTACATATATCTCTTTAGATCTTTATAACTCTTCTTTCATGAATAATTTTGACGTGCATTGATGGACCACATCAAGAATTGTTTTTAAATCAGTTTTCCAAGTAATATAGAGAATCCATTGATGGTGGGAATAACATGACACAAGTTTTGTACCTCTTCTAGATCAAACTCAAGCAACAAGATGACATAACCCAAGGTGTTAATTAGTATTACAATTATCATCTTTAATTATACTCTTGAACAAATATAGGACAATGGCTTGATTTGTCTGCTAATTAAGAAATCAAATTAATGCATATATTACATCAATTAATTTTTACAATCAATTTGTACATCATGAATATAAAATTACTACATCTTTGCTATAATGCATTATGTTCCACAATGATTATTTTGTACGGTATCATCATGATAAATTATAATTTATAGAGTAAGAGGAGGAGGAGGAGATGATGCAACACTAACTTTAATAACTCTTTGAAAAGTGTGTCATGCAATAAATCTTCATTTCTCGCCTTACCATCATTTGCATTATCATTCATATCATGTGCCTTAGTATTAATGTTAGAGTATAATGGAAAATAATTTGTCAAAGAGGGGCAAATGTAGTCACACAAATTTGTCCAGCTTAATGAAATAAATATTTGCTATTTATTTGATTAAAAATCCACTAGCCAGGAGTTAATTAATTAATATTTAATTAATTCATCTTCAAACATTCTCCTATTAATTAAGTAAATTATTCAATTTATTTTAATTAATTCATTAAAACCAAGTTCACAAATCAATTAAATAAATAAAATCTATTTATTTAATTAAATCCCCCTATTCCTCTTTTAAATAAATTAAATTAAACATTTATTTAAATCATTATCCCCTCCCACTTGCATTTTCCTACAAATGCAACTTGCACACATTTATTGAAATAAACTAATTTTATTTTAATAAAAAAAATCATATTTTCCCTCACCCACCAAATCCAATTGCATTCCTAAACCCCCTTCTAGATTCTTCTAACTCCTTCCTAATTAGCCTAATCCATCCCCTAATTATTGTCACATTCCTAAGCAAAATGGAGTCACTTCTCAAAGACTTCAAAAGTCTTTGAAAAACATTTAATGCTTTGTGTGTTCAACAATTTAACCTCCAAAGTCTTCCAAAACCACTAATGGCTCTTACATGACCATTAATGGCTCTTACATAACCATTTATGGTTATTTCAAACTTGTCTCCCCAAGCATTTATTGCTTTGACCATGTTTATCCCTTTTGCATTTGCACAAAACTTTATCCATTGGATAAAAGCTTTATTCTTTGAATAAAGAGTTAATTCATTCAACTAACCTTGACCTTAACTCCCAAGGTCATGTCAAGCATTTAATGCTTATTCCCTCTCCTCTCAACCTATCTCACATTGACACTTGTCATCCTGGGATTGGGTTGAAAGCCCTCACATGGATTTGAAATCATTCAACCCTGACCTTTGTTGAGGTTGCTCAATCTCAACCATCCATTGCTCCATTTTTCCTATAAATAGAGCTCATTTCTTCATAATCCACATCCTGAAAACTTGTATGCATTTAACCTATATGCATTTTAGAGAGCATTTAGCATAGCAAACTAATATCTTGTTATTTTGGTTAAAATCAATCATTTTGAATAGCATCTAGTATTTTAGCTTTTCATTTTACATTTGGAGCAAAATATTCAAATCTCAATCCTCCATAAGCATCCATAGTGCAAAAAGCTGCTGAGAGCTACACTATTTTGGAACTTGGAGAGGAGAGGAACAAAGGAGAAGAAGCCAAGAGCATGTTAGGAGGCATTTGGAGATGCCTCATCATATTTGCTTATTTAGTTAAATATTCTTTCATGTTCTTAGTATCTCTTTTGATATGCCTGTTTAGATTAGCTTTTGGTTAACTAACACTAACGATTTCTTGTGTTTTGTGTTGTTTGTCATTTGCTAACCTTGTCCATTTTGCAGAGCATCAGTAACAAATAGATTTTCACTATCATCAATCCCTTCAACTTTGATCAAGTCATTGTCAATGAGACCTTATACTTTATTCTTCAAACCTATGCAAGGTTGAGTGTAATGATCCTTAGCTCAATGATAATTATAAAATATATAATCACTAATAGTATAGGTAGTGGTGTATTAAAATCCAATAGATTAACTAGAGGAAATGTAATCATATCAACACTTAATATGTTTTGGAGCATATAATCCATGGATTCTTGAATCTCAATAAACTTCCGAAAAGTAGTTGATTTAAAAGAAGGAAACAAAGAAAGAGTAACAACTTGATTCACATTTCTCTTCAAGTCATAACCCTTAGAAATAACATTTGACTTTTGAAACTTAAAAGGGTGGAAGACTAAGATGATGATGATGATGGACCATAAATTTCAAAAGATTTAATGCTTAAAGTTTTACTTTAAGATTCTTAAAATATGTGCACATATCTCTAAAATATGTAAAACTATTAAAATGCACACTATTCTTTAGGATCAAAAGCAATCCCTCAAGAAACATATTCATAATTTATCATTATCAAATTGTTGTTTAAACTTGCCACCAAAAGCCTAAAATTAAATGATATAATTATTGATAGGTTCACTACTCTTTTATGTGTAGATCTTGTAATATCATTAGAGCACTCAATGGATCTTGGAGGTAATGAATAAAAATATTAAATATTATAATCCTTAAGGGTTGTGGGAACAACTTGGCTAAGATAATATCATCACAAGTAAAATCATGCATGTTATTGTGAATGACTGTAAATGACTACTACAATCTCTTTTTCCACTGTACATTTCAAATTAAGGAGCCACTAACCTATAGAAAATAGATTTGCAACAATTTCAAAAGATAAAGTTTTGCAACATGGCATGTTGTATGCATTAGTATCCTTCTTGATATCCATAATATATTTCTTTATATTTTCTCTTGCACATGTATCAAGGTTATAATGGGAACTTGAGTAGTAATAAGAGCACAAGAAATGACAAAGGAAGTAGAAAGGTTTAGGAAGAAAGTGCTATTGACATATTTGCAAATGGGTTGGATAGTGTGAGAAGTGTTAGTCATGTTTTGTGATGGGGAAATAGTATGGGATATGATTTGAGTGTATGATAGTGTAGACATATAAAAATGACCATATTCCTAAATGAATATTTTATGTTCATTCCTCTATTTTAGTTAAATCTAATTTAACTAAATCACCCACATTCCTCTATTCAATTAAGTAAATTATTCAATTTATTTAGTTAAATTCACTAGAACCTTTTACATTATTTAATTGAATAAATTATTTTATTTAATTAAACCCATTTCTCTCTACTTTTAATTAAATTTACATTTAATTAATAGTTCACCCCAAATTGAATAAATCTAATTTATTCAATTTCCCAAATTACAACCAAATTTAAATAAAGTAATTTATTTTAATTAATTCTATTTTCCCTCACCCACTTGCAAAATCCTACATCTCCCACTTGCATCCTAAACCACATTCCTAATTTCTTCTAGAATTCATCTAATCCTAATCAATTAGCCCAAACCTATTCATTATCCCTTTTCCCTAAATTTGAGGAGGTTGCTTCTCAAATTTGGAGTAAAGTCTTCAGAAGCATTAAAACCTTTATCCATTCAACAAGCTAACTTGTTGAATACCCCCAAATTTGGAAGGACTCTTACAAATTTGTCCCCAAAGTCTTTAAACCATTAATGGTTAACTAACCCTTAGTGGCATGGTTATAGAATTTTTGACTAACTTAACCTCCATGTAACCCAAGGGTCTCATCAAGCATTTATTGCTTTGACCATGGTTATTCCTTTAACCTTTGCACAAGAGTTTACCTCTTGGGTAAAAGCTTTATCCATTGGATAACCCTAACCTAACCTTAACCCTTACCTCCTAGGGTAACCATGAGGTCTTCTCAAGCATTTAATGCTTCCTACCTCTCCTCTCAACCAGCCTTATGTTGACAATTGTCACCATTTCATTGGTGAAAATTGTAAACATGGATTGACAACTTTCAAACTTGACCCTTGATTAACTCTTTCAATCCTGACCATCCATTGCCCTATTTTCACTATAAATAGAGCTCTCATTTCTCCATTTCAAAAAAAGATCCATGCAAGCTTTTAGTATCTCATTTATGCTCAATTTTATTAACACATCTAGCTTCTCTTTGTAATAGGAATTAATCTAATAAATATTTTGGACTATTTCCTTTATCATTAGCTTAACTCATAAACTAGTATATCATGTTAGGATAACATTGCTACTAATCTTGTCATCTTATAATCTAGTTTATTGCATTTGTAGAATCATGCATAGGTAGGATGCATTTTCATAACTAAATCAATCATAAGCATCCCTCGTTCTTGCATTTGTCATCCCTAAGCCACTTTGCTCAGTGATCTGAGAGCAAATGCATTGGCTTGAGGGACCTTGTGATATAGAGAACCATGGAACCAACCTTGGGAAGTTGAGTCATTCTTCATGACTCCATAACTTGCACCAAGAAGTCATGTGGGTGTGTGGGCAAGCCTCTTTGAGCTTTATTTTTCACATTTTAAGTTTCATTGCCCCGCTTTTCCCGCATACATTTCTGGCACCCACCGTGGGGCACTACCCCATTAATCAAATCGGTTTTAAAAAATAAACACTTTTGCAGGTACGCAGGAAACAAGAATTAGCGCGTAGGGAACATCCCTTAGCGCATTTGGTGGATCTTTTAGTGCATCCAACACACTGTTTAGCACGTGGGGTCTATTCTCTAGCGCATGCAGTCTTTACCTTAGTGCATCGTCCCCACTAATACTTTCCAGTAGGTCTCGGCGCAGGATAAAAACAGAGTAGCACATCTAAAACACAGTTCAGTGTGTCGAGCCTTTCCGATACTGCATCCAGATTACCTTGTAGCGCGTACAGTTTATTCTGTAGCCCATCACAGATAGAGGCAAAAAAACTAAAAATTGTAACCGAGTGCGAAATTAGACTTGTTGAAGTCCACAAAAACCCACAGGTTTTCTAACAATTTCACTTGAAATTTTGCAGGGTTTTAACAAATTTCTTATAGGTGGGAACTTAGTTTTTAGGATCATCAAATAGTTTAAATTTTTGCTAACTTAGTTAAGTTAGTTAAGATATAAAACTTCTTTTGATTCTTGTTAAAATTGAACTCACTTTTGTTTAAGCTTTAAAAAGAACCACAAAACAAATTTTTCCTTGCTTTTCTAGGAGAGCAAATTTTCAAAATGGGTTTTAAAAGGAACAAATCAATTTTGTTTTTCAAAGTTTTGCAAACAAATGGATTAAAAAGAACTTCACCATCCTTTGGTGTATAAAAGGATCCATTTTAGGTTTTAGCAAAGTAAAGAATCACACCAAGTCTCAAAAGTCTTTTTGCAACTAAAGAGGGAAGATATTCCCCTTTCAAATCAATTTCTTTTGTTGACGAAACATCGTGTTCATTTTGTTGACCAAGTTCTTCTTTTCAGATTAAAAAATCATTGCCTTGAAAAGTTAAAAGGAACACCATGTTTTTGTGGAGCAACATATCCATATAGGATTAACAAATCATTGCTTTGAAGGGTTAAAAGGAACTTGTGTGTTTTGTCTCAAAAGTGGAAGGTATATGCTCTCCCCTTAATTGGGTGATCAAAAAGCCAAACCACTCTTAAAAGCTTTCTTTAATTCAAGCAATAAACCTTTAGTAGGTCTGCCTTCCCGAAGGGTTGAAAAACTCTTAAAGCCATTTTTGGCCGGTGTGAAGGGAACGACCTAAGTGGGAAACGACTTTGAAGCCAAGTGTTCCAACCCACTATAATCAAAAGTGGAAAGTGACGAAAGTCATTTTCAACAGTTGCGCGCAACGATTAGCTTTCCCCCAGTATCTTTGAGATACGTAAAACCTTTGTTCTAAAGGTTGGGAAGCCTCCTGAGGGAGTTTATCACTGATGGCCGAACATGAAGCTTGATTACCAACCTTAGTATAGAAACTTTGAGCCGAGTCAATAACTAGACATTTACAATATCATAGTGCAAGGGTGGAGAAGAATCTGCCCCCAAGATCACTCACCATATATCTCCCAAGATAACTACTCAATTGTGAAGCAATTCACTTTGAGTTAATTTCTGGCAAAAGGCAAAAAAACGGGCGCCCCCTAGGGGGTGACACGGCTATTTGAGCTGATGGAGTATCGAGAATAGTGGGCTATGATATTGCTTATGACCCTTGAATAAAGAGTTTGATTTAAATGCATGTTGTATCTAAACCTGTTGAAACATTGGGGATTTGAACACATCCTCACATAACATACACTTATTGTTTAGATTAAGCAAAATGGTTGTATCTTTGATGTCGTGCTTTCATTTGTTACTTCGAAAAATCATCTATCAACACTAGAAACTCAAAGAAAAAACTCTAGCATTGCAGAAAACAACCAAGTCAAGGCAGTTTAGCGCGTAAGAGCAACATCTTAGCGCGTGGTGACCATATTTTAGCGCATTAAACCTTATCTTAAGCGCATAAAGTCTTAACAGTAGCGCTTCACCAGAATCTAAAAACCAACAGTTGCAGTTGGCGCTTATTAAAAATAGTTTACCGCGTTGAAGCATCAACTTAGCACGTGGAAGCCAATCTTTAGCACGTAGGGTTTCACCAATAGCGCATAGGTGGCTCATATTAGTGCATGATCTTGTGAACCAAAACTGGAGCAAAATTAAACAGTTTTAACTAATTAGCGCGTAGTAGGGGGCAACATAACATGTGGGGTCTTTTCGTTAGCGCTTTGAGAACGTTCTGTAGCACATAGCGTCTCTGTTTTAGTGCATAGGCAAAACCAGAAAAAGGGGGCAAAGCAGAGGTCAATTTTGAAAGTTTTGAAAACAATTTCGAAAGCTTTCCTTCATCAGCCTGAATGCTCATCAATCAGAAAACCAAAAATAGAGTATCAAAAGCTATTTCTAAAATCAAATTTCCATCAAGCAAAGTTGTCTCAAATCTGAAACTAGTCACAAGATAAACATATCTATCCTATCAAAATCAGGAAACATCATCACAAGTGGCAAAGAGGTCCTTTAAAATCAAACGGATTTTTCTATCCCAAAACACACTTGTTTAAAACTCCAAGTTGTCAAATCAAGTTTCCATATTGGGAAAGCTTGTATTCCATATCATTTGACGCACTTTGTCGTGAGGGGGCATCTAAACCTTCACTTTGATAAAGTAGAACTTGAGTTTCCAAAACAAGCTAAACTGAATCCAAAACAAATCAAAGGAAACCATTGATCGCTTGTGCATGACTAATCCTCATATTCTGAGAAGAAAGAATATTTATCATAACACTAAGTTGAAGAAACAACAACCGAGTTCTTCGAAACTTGCCAAAATAAATAAATTTTTATACATCAATCATCAACTCTTCAAATCTCATCAAACATTCCTTCGTCATATACGATTATATCTTCAAAACAAAACAAACGAATTTGATAAGGAACCATTAAGGAGTAGAGAATTCTGTCAGAAGTCTGCATTCAGCTAACAAATAAATCGTGGAGGGAAGATCAATCCGGCATTCTTTCCTGACGAATGCATCACTTACAACATACCCCGATTCAAACCACCAACTCCTGAACAAAACATTGAAGAAGAGTTCATTCCTTTTGTCACAGAGAGCTTCTACTAGATGCCCACTATCACTCGCTCTCAACGAAACAAACAAAGTGAAATGCAAATCTAGCATGAATCGAAGATTACCAAATCCTTTTGAGTGTCCAAATCTAGAGGACGCCAAGATTTCTGAAGAACTTCTTCAAGAATGTCAAGAAAGTGCTTCATTTCAAAGACTTGTGGAAAGACTCATGGAAAATGACACGGAAAAATACTTACTCATGCTCACAAGCAAAGGAGTTAAACTTCCAGAGAACTTGGACACAGACATTTTTAGAAAAAGATCTCAAAATTACAAATATCAAGAACAACAACGAGAGGAGGAGGCACGTGATCCTGAACAAGATATTCCTGAACAAAATCTACCATAACAAAATATACTTGAGCAAAACATCCCCGAGAAAAACATACCATTCCATACACCATTTCGGCCTAAAATTAATGCAAGGGAAGAATTCTTCCCTCGGCAAAATAATGCACCTTTGATTGCTCTTACTCAACAAATGCAAATGTTAAAAAGACAAATGCAAGACATGCAACAAGGGACAACAATACGATATTCATTAACTAAAATTTGTCCTTATCCGTTTGATAGAAGACTGAACATGATACCTTTTCCTCCAAACTCAGATGTTCCCAAATTTGACAAATATGATGGGAAAAGAGATCCCTGTGATCATGTTCGAGAATTCTGTACAATGAGTCTTGAATTTTCTCATGATGATACCTATTTGATGAGGTTATTCCCAAGAAGATAAGGAGGGAAAACAATGGAATGGTTATCCAAAATCACACCTCCCATCAGATCATTCGATGAACTAGTCAACAAATTCATAACTCAATATTCCTATAACATTCAACATGATATCACCGTGTTAGACGTATGTAACACCGAACAAAAAAATAATGAAACATTCATGGTATTCCTTCAACGTTGGTGGCGTATGGTTTCAAATATCCTTGATATGTGCCTGAAAAGGAAAAGATGGAAATTTTCATCGACAACTTGAATAGTGAGTTGAGTTACAGACTCAAACTCCAATGCATACCATATTTTCCTAATTTGATTGAGAATGACATCTAAGTAGAAGAAGCATGTGTCAAGAAAGGAACGTTGAAATTTTTCAAAGAAGGAACAAGTTCATCCAATTACAACAACCAAAACAACAACAACTTGGACAAATCCAGATTCTGGACTAGAAACAAAAACAATGAAAATGAAGGAGGAAATGAATCAAATGATCCAAAATCAAAGCAGCTCGTGCTCGCGTTTTTTGGTAATCCTCAAGTTACAAAGAATCCCAAAAGTGTTGACCTGGGCACTAATGCTTATGTACCAGATACCAATCAAGATCAACTCAAAACAAACAAAACCATCAATACCCAAAACAATAACACTAATAGGGGACCTAATCCAAACTCATGGGGTAACACAAACAACTTTCCAAAACGCATTTACACAGCACTAGGGCAAATACTGGAGTCAGCATTTAGAGAACTTCTGGCAAACAAAATTATCTCTTTATCCACAATCAACAACTTTGAACCACAAATCAAACCACCTTGGTGGAATGACTCACACTTTTGTGATTTTCATCGCAACAAAGGTCATCAAACAAATGATTGCATGAGGCTGAAAAACATTGTTCAGGACATGATCGATAGAGGTGATTTAATGGTCGATGGTCTCAAGACAAATGGTGACCACGGAGCTTTCAAGAATCCTCTTCCAAACTACAACAAAGATGGAGCTTCAACCTCAAGCGATACATGTGGAGCTCGTATCAATCACATATACAATAACACCATCAATCACATATCAGCTGAGGACAATCAAGTCAATGTTATCACAATCAAAGACAGGCGTGAACATGAATCCGTCAACGTAACAACCAGAGCTCAAAAATATGTCTTGAAGGGACATATGTCAACAACAAACAATGTACCAAAAATTCAATATGATTTAGTCAGTCAACTGCACAAAACTCCTGGTCAAATATCTATACTTGAGTTGCTGAAACTTTTGCCAAAACACAAAGACATATTGGAACAAGCGTTACTAGAAACAAATGTACCTCAAGATCTGGATGCTGACAAATTCCAAACCATGGTGGCTCATATGACAGGGCCTCATAACCTCAGTTTTTCTGAGCATGATAATATCTCGTTGAGCCATCCACACAATACTCCACTCCATATTGAAGTCATGGTCTATAAACACCGAGTTAAACGAGTATTAATAGATGGAGGAGTTGGACTTAATATTTGTACCTTAAAACTTATCCGTGCATTAGGCTTTTCTGAGGAGTCTATTGATCCACACAAAAATATCACTATAAAGGCATATGATGATGAAGAAAGATCATCTAAAGGAATAGTGGTGTTGCGAATTCAGGTAGGACCGATACAAAAGGATACTATGTAACAGGTCTTAGATATAGACCTCACATACAATATCTTATTGGGTCGACCCTAGATACATGAAATGCAAGTAGTACCCTCCACTTATCACCAGTGTCTTAAATTCACCTACAATGGGCAGGAGGTTTCTATATCAACGGATCATAATCTATTTCAGCATTGTAATGCTATGGGGGCAGCCTAAGACAACTTGGTTCCACATAATAGAGAGAAACAAAATTCCTCACCACCAGATCTTCAACAAGAAAAGTCTAAATCATTATCTAGGGATTTCAAATAGAAAATGAAAATCAAAGAACAAGGCATGGGAGAATACTCTTTGGAACCCATGTGTTTGGCCAACTTACCAACATCACCTAGATCTCATGGATTACCTACAACATCAACACATCAAGCAACTCAACCCATCACCAAGTTTGACGACACATTTATCCAACTCGGCACTCTAGCACATGAATCTAAGGAAAAGGACATCCTTAGTTGGCTATACAAAGATGAGGAAGAAGACAGAGCAGCTACTATGGAATTAGCTATACCAACACACTTGTATGGAAAAGGCTACTTAATCATGTAGCAAATGGGATACAATGGCAAAGGACCTATTGGTAAGCGTCACAAAACCATTGGATCCTCCTTCACAATTCAGTAAAGACAAAAAGGGATTGGGATTTGAACTCACTCTACTACCAAAGAGGGTACCAAACAAATATCAAAAACCTTAGTGGAAAGCAAAGAAGAAGTACAAGGAAGACTCCTGGCAAGAGGTACTATTTGAGTCAACAGAGACAATATGTAAGGAACGTGAATATCAAGAAAGGAAGCAACATCAAGAGAATCCCATATTCCAAAGAAGGCAGCATCTACAGAAGTACATCATATTCAAGAACTAATATCCGACAAAGAGGAATCACCTTCTAATTATATTATTCCTCATTGAGAAGAGACAATATATGAACAAATACAAAAAGTTGAAGCAGGATCTAATACAGAATCAGAGAAAACTATCAAACTTGTATCAATCATCAAAGACTTGTTCTCACCCTACAACATACCAGTTTGTAATGTCCCCTTCTAGCTAGTGACATCATGCTAGCCAATGATTAGCCTATAATTGGACCCTCATAGGCTAATGTGGATGGTTAGAGGGTCTTCTGAGGATTGATTCTTCTCCAACAACCGCAGGGAGTGGGGTGGGTGGGGTCCCACGTGTCCACCTCACCTTCCACTAACAATGTAACGCCCCACGAAAATAAAATTGGCCTTTGTTCGATATCATTTGGACTCCATTTGCCATACTTACTATGTATAGTAAGTCAGGGGTAATAGAGATGGACCCTTTCTATTTTTAGAAAGTGTGTTTGGTCACATGGGGAATTATGAGGAGAGATTCATATTTCAGACGGCATAGCAATCTGACAAGTATTTCAAGAGATATTAAAGTTTAAGTGACTTAAGTGATTTATTTAAATATTTTAATGTTATTATAAAGTTACAAAGTAACTTATAATAATAAAGTCACTTTAATATTATAAGGTGCAAATATAAGAAAATCTTTATCCCACATTGGGAAGAAAAGTAAGTGAGCTCCTACAAGGAAAGAATAAATTAACATGAGGGGTTCTTTCTTATCATCGGATTATTGTCAATTGCATTTGATATGAAATTGGGAGAAGAAGCCAAGGGTTTCTGATTTCAGTTAGCCATTGGAGAGCATCAATTCTTCAGTGTTGCAACCATTTGAGGTGGTGAAATATCCACTGAATTTGGCATTTCAGGAGAGCTTCACTTTGGAGTTCTATTTGTGCTTAAAGTAAAGGAATAACAGAAAGGGTTTGAAGAATATTAAGGACTATCGAGTGCAGACCTGAAGATTCATTGGCAGCCATTAGTAATCATTTTTTTTAAAGTTTGTTGTTGCTGCTACAGTACGCATGAACAGTACCCATGAACAGTGCGCGTGAACAGTGCTGTGCTATAGTATTTGTGCTTGATTCCGATTGCAACTTTCATCTCCATCATTGAGCATCACTATTATCAGGTTCCTCTTGCAACTATTAGTAGTTAGTATTGAAATCTTAGGCATATAATTTTGCTGTTGTAAGTGATAACTTAGAATCAGATTTGGCATTGCTGTAGTCTTTTTTGTAAGCCAATTAGTCTTGGCAAATCCATAGCAGCATTGTACTTAGGAATCAATTCAATAAAGAAGATATATGTTGCATACCATTTGTTTGACGAAATGTCCTTTTAATAGCATATATGATCAGCATAATAGTTGCATGCGAGTTGTTTGTCGAAATGTCAGTTGGCTGTAGGTATGCATTCCATATCTAGTTTTCATGTATATGCATTGAAAATACCAAAAAGAACTGCACTCGCATACTAGTTCATTGTAAGAGGTATTGTCAACGTCATTTGTGAACTTCCTAAATTTCTTGGCAACTTTCAAAGTGTATCAAACAATCTGAAATACAAAAATCAAAATAGAGAAAGACAACATACAAAGTGTTTGACAATATTCCTTGAGCCAAAATCAGTCAGTTTGGGCAAGGGATATTACACAGTTCACAACACTGATAGAATATGGGATGATACCTTTAAGACTGATTCCAATGAATATGAATGGGGTGGTTGTTCTAACATTGCTGAAAATATTTGTGCCAATGACAATAATACACCCATCTCTCAAGAAGAACACAACACAGAATCTAGACCACTTGAAATTGGCCCACAAAATATCTATGACACGAAGGAAAATGAGCAGCGTCATTATGAGCAAGTCTATATGGAAAATGATACCATCGAAGACCTCGACGAAATCCTTAACTCCTTTAACACCTCGGCCAACCACAATGAAACCTCCATCCTGACACTTACAACAGTCGAACTTGATCCACCTAATGACTCCTTACCACTTGTCTTTCCAGACCTCATAGACTGGGACGAACCTGAAAATCATGATATACCAATTTTCCCAAATGATGAATACATTATCCATTACTTATGTATCGTTAATCTAGAAACAGACTCTACCAGTAAACAAAGTAATGATGTCTGCAACTAGGGGAGTGCCAAGTCTCTCAGTTGCAAAAATGAGCAAAATAAAGGATCTACTACTGAAAACTAGTCAATGGCAGCAATAGATCACACAAAAGTAAAAATAAAGGATGCATCTAAGGGTGAAAACCTTTTTAAGGCACCTAAAGATGGGAGACTTGACACTCTTCCTGAGCATTATCATGAGAAATCACCCATATTGATTGAAGCCACTCAATCAATCGACATTGGTACTATAGAAACAACCAAAACTATACACCTTGCAGAATCTCTAACAAAGGAAGAAAGATCAGAATTTATTAAATTTTTTGAAGAAAAGCAAATCAACTTTTCTTGGTCATATGCAGATATGCTTAGGATTGATCCACAATTAATCATGCATCATTTATCCATTTCTCAAGGACCTAAACCAGTCAAGCAAAAACTGAGAAAGATGAATCCATGTGTAGCACTCATGGTCAAAGCTGAACTGAAGAAACTATTAGACATCGGATTTATCCGACCCATTGACTATGCTGAATGGATTTCCAACATCGTACCAGTATCAAAACCAGATGGCAGTATCAGAATATGCACTGATTTTAGAGATGTCAACAAAGCCTATCCAAAGGATGACTTTCCTTTGCCCAGTATCGACATAATTGTAGACCTCACAACAGGCCATGCAATGTTATCACTAATGGACGGTTTTTCAGGCTATAATCAAATCAAGATAGCCCCAGAGGATCAAGATAGAACAATGTTTACTTGTCCATGGGGAACGTACTGTTGGAATGTCATGCCTTTTGGCTTAAAGAATGCAGGAGCAACTTATCAACGAGCAATGACGACAATCTTTCATGACATGATGCATACCTTCATAGAAGACTATGTGGATGATTTACTAGCTAAATCCTTCCCCAGAGCAGAACATCTGAGCATCTTAGAAAAAAAATTTGATAGATTGGAAAAATTCCAAGTCAAGCTTAACCCTAAGAAGTGTGTCTTCGAGGTTACATCAGGCAAATTACTAGGCTACATAGTTTCAGCTAAAGGTATTGAAGTGGATCCAGCAAAGGTACAAGCCATTATGGAGATGCCACCACCAAAGAACATCAGCCAGCTTAGATCTCTACAAGGATGACTCCAATCGATCAGGCGATTCATCGCTCGATTAGCAGATAAAAGCCTCCCATTCAATCATTTGCTACATAAAAATGTATCATTCAGATGGGAAGCCAAATGTGTAGAATCCTTCTATCAAATCAAGCAATATCTAATGAACCCACCAGTTCTAGTACCACCAATAGCAGGGAAGCCACTCATTCTCTATATTTCAACAACAGACATATCACTGGGGGCATTGTTAGCACAAGAGGATCAACAAGGCAAGGAGCGAGCTATCTATTATATCAGCAGGACATTGAACGGATATGAACTCAACTATACATTCATTGAGAAAGCTTGTCTAACAGTGGTTTTTGCCTCTTAAAAATTTTGGCACTACATGCTAGCTCACACAATTAGGCTAGTTGCAAAAATTGATCCTCTCAAATATTTACTTAGTAAAGTAGCTCTTACAGGCAGATTGGCTAAGTAGGTCATGATCCTCAGTGAATTTGATATCCACTACATAGAGCGAAGAGCTATCAAAGCACAAGCAATTACAGATCAACTGGCAGAAGCACCACTACCTGGAAAACAAACTATGGAGATCGAATTTCCAAACAGAGACGTTCTTTCTATCTTCACCAAACAATGGACCTTGTACTTTGATGGATCCTACACACAACATGGCTCAGGTGCTGGCATTCTGTTCATCACCCCTGAAGGACACACTATACCAAGATCAGTTAGGCTTATGTTTCCATGCACAAATAACATTGCTGAATATGAGGCATTGGTTATAGGCATCAAAATGGTCATAGAATGGAGAATAACAGAGTTAAAAGTCTATGGATATTCGCAACTAGTCGTCAATCAAATCAACAATGACTATCAGACAAAGGACGACAAGCTGCTACCCTACAAGTGAATGGTGGATGATTTCAACCAATATTTTGTGCACATCACCTTCGAGCAAATACCAAGTTTGGACAACAGAGCAGCTGATGCAATGGCTACTATCGCTTCATTACTGCAAATTCCAGAGCAACAGAGTCATTACGAGTTTCTGGTAGAGCAACTGTTCTCCCCAACCTATGATCATTCGGAATCCCATGTTATCTATGCCTTGACCGGTTCCGACTCTCCATTATATGGACGGATATACGACTATCTTAAAAACAATATTCTACCCATTGACCTATCCCAAAACCAAAAATGCAACTTTATTCGACAAGCCACCCGTTATACTCTTACTGCTGATACTTTGTACAGTCGAGGTCTAGATGGTACTCTTCTTCGTTGCCTTGATCGTAATGAATTTGACTCCGCTTTACACGAGCTTCACGAAGGTATCTGTGGCACACATTCAATTGGTACTACTCTTGTTAAAAAGCTTCTAAGAATGGCATATTATTGGCCGACAATGGAAAAAGACTCTTACCACTTTGCAAAGAAGTGTCCTAAATGCCAAATCCATGGCAATCTTATACACGCACCAGCACAGGAACTGCAGCCATTCACAACATCCTGGGCCTTTTGTCATTGGAGACTAGACTTGGTTGGCAAAATTCATCCTTCATCTTCAAATGGACACAAGTTCATTATAACTGCAACAGAATACTTTACCAAATGGATTGAAGCAGTCCCCATGACCACAGTGACTGGGAAACAAATTGCCTCGTTTATCCTTAATTATCTAATCTGCAGATATGGCATTCCAAGTTCCATCATCACAGATAATGGACGACCTTTCAAAAACCAAGATGTACAAGAACTATGGAAAAATTTCAAAATCCAACATCGTTTCTCTACACCATACTATCCACAAGGGAATGGTCAGGCAGAAGCATCCAACAAAACAATATTGAAAATCCTAAAGAAAACAGTGAATGATGCAGGCAAAGATTGGCATATACAACTCAATCCAGCACTTTGGGCATACAAAACTAGCATCCGCACACCTACATGAGCTACACCATATTCATTGGTATATGGATCAGAAGCAATTTTATCCTTGGAGGTAGAAATTCCATCTCTCAGAGTCTCTTTGAAAGGCTTAATCCCAGATGAAGAGTATCGAGTATCGAGTTAACCGACTACAAGAGCTTGAACTTCTAGATGAACGATGCCAATGTGCATACACTCATCTCAAAGCATGTCAGCAACGCATGTGCAGGAGCTACAACCACAAAGTTATTCCTCAAATTTTTAAAATTGGTGACCTAGTACTCAAAGAAAATCCTAAAAATCAGCAAGATCGAGAAAAGAAAGGGAAATTTGAACCTAACTGATTAGGTCCCTATGTCATTATATTAGCTTATAGATCAGGTGCCTATCAGCTAACAACTTTAGAAGGAGATGTGCTCGATGAACCAACTAACAACATCCATCTGAAGAAATACTACACTTGAGTAGTCTAAATGCACGGAAAAGTCAAAAAATCAAAAATATCAAAAAATCAAGAAAAAGCAAATAAAAAGGTACAATAAAAGCAACTAGTGAAAACCTGGCAACAAGCACTATTTGTGAGAGGACATCTCCTCTATCTATATCCATACAATTATATCCAGAATAAAACACTATCGGCCATCGCCCGACTTTTTTTATCACAATATCCATCCAGGACATACTTAGCGTAGTCACTATCCTGGTTTATCCGCATACCCTTTCACTGCACCTCACCATGGTTTGGTAAGCACTGTACATATCCACATTAAGAAGCACACTTGGCTAAGGGCAGTATAAACCTGCAACACGTTCAAACTGTCAAAACTCGTCACAAACTCAGAACATCATATCCAGCAAAACAACAAGAATGCAAAACAAAACATTGATCGCTTAACAGGATTCGCAAAATATAATGGATGATTTCTGAAGTATCAAATGTTGCATCTGGGATAAAGTTTTGACTATTTTTGCACTTGAAATTTTTGAATTGTTGGATCCTCTATATTTTCTCAACAATGCTTCAAAGCTAGAGAACGTCGTGGGGACTCCAATATTTTCTTAGTTTTATGTCTGTGAGGCGATCATCTGTACTGCGTAAATAGTTGTCTTGAGACATGATTCACAACATATCACTGAAGACATGAATCCACTTTGCGCATACAAATGGTTTAATCTTGTCTGTTTCTATGCAATCCGCACTCAGGTCATCCTGGTTCAAATATACGTTGACGCTTGTGCTATCTTGCAAAATAAAAAATCATGTAAATTTTTCTCAGGTCATTATGGTTCAATTATACCATTATGCTTGTATAAATTTTCAACATATCCCAAAACAAATCGATGCTCAATGATGATACATACAAAGAAAGCAAACAACATGTGGCTATACAGGGATGACAAATGCAGAATGAGGATGCTCAAAAGCAATTAGTTGCATATCATTTTCCAATTAGTTGCATATCATTTTACAATTAGTTGCATATCATATCATACATCTCATTTTACATCTCACAACATATCATATCATACATCGCATTTTCAAAATACATCTCACAACATATCATATCATACATCTCATTTTCAAAATACATCTCACAGCATATCATATCATACATCTCATTTTCAAGATACATCTCATAGCATATCATATCATACATCTCATTTTTAAAATACATCTCACAGCATATCATATCATACATCTTATTTTCAAGATACATCTCACAATCTCATGCATTATCACATCAAATTCATTAAATATCGCATCACATGCATCTATCTAAGCATTGCATCAACATAGAATAAACAAAATCATATAGAAAGCATAATCCATAACAGATCACATGAGGATCAAAGAAAATGGTGTCATATATATATCTCAAAAAATGATCAATATGCAAAATATGTCATGTCTGTGTCCATACAACAAAATGATCAAAATATAATAGAGACAACATCTCTCACGTATGACTATCTCCTGAGGGAGACGGTCTCGCTGCACATGTCCCAACACCTGGATCTCCAAGTGGATCCTGTCTAGGAGGCCCTGTCACGCCCCTGCTCTCCTTCCTCGACCCAATCTCTCGAGATCGACTAGATCTCGACTGTGTAAAACTCTGCGCTCGATGCTCCTGAGGCACCGCATCCTCATAATGTCTCCTATAGTACTCCACCTCCTTGGCTCTCAAAGCCAACTCTCTCAAAGTGTCTCTCATCGGGCCACCTGCTGCCGCTCTCTGCAAACTCGTCGCGAGCTCCTCTGCTCGACCCTACCGCTATATCTCTGTATCACGCTCTGTAGTTAGCTGAATAATTTGACGCTAATGCGCCAACAATTGTGTCTACAAATGCTGCACTGACAACTGCAGCGATCTAATCTGCGCATCCTCCACATGCGTCGGAATCTGCATCTGCGAGGGTACCTGTGAAGGGGTACCCCCTGTCCCTCTACCTATCCTCGGTGCTGGTGGAGGTATTACATCAGATCTCCTCCTCTGGGCCATTCGTCTAAAATCATCATGCCCTCCCATCGTCGCTAACACCTCGCCAACCCGCTCCTCCTGTCCAGCTCTAATAGCCAAACCTCCTCTCCCTCTATCCACCGCCACCTGCCGCCCTACCCTCTCACCCCGTACCCCTCTAGCACCACCATCTCCACCTCTCTCTCCTCTCCTCCCCTGATCAAGTCTCCCTCGATCCAATCTCCCCCTCTCCCCTCGCCGACCTCGACCACCTCCTCTATCACCATCTCCTCCATCATCACCCCCTCCATCACCACCTCCATCCTCTATCTCCTCACCAGCCTCTCCTCGCTGATCATCCTCATCATCATCAAAAGCGGGAATCATCTCCGTTGGATCTGATATCCGGGCCACTACACGCGCTGCAAAGAGTGCTGCAAACTCGTCAGTCATCCCTGCATCCACTATCTCAGGGGCATAATCCCAAATCTGGTCGGCTAAATGAAAGAACTCCTCCACTGTCATCGTGCTATCAATCATAGGTCCCCAATCTGAGATATCTTGTCTCCGTCGAGCATAAAAACATGCTCCCTGTGGAATCCCCTGCTGTCGACCATACTGTCGTAGAACCTGGCTATGCAAAAACCTCTCTATAACAAAGGGCGTCTGCCCTATCAGATACCTGGACATGAAAACATGGGGCATCTCCATCCCATCCTCTGCCCATACCTCACAACCTGTATATGGTTGCCAGACGACCGTATCAATATCATCCAACACTCTCCTCGAGTGCTCTATTTTTCCCAGCTTACGCTGGACAACTATCCCTCGGTACCCATATGCGTACGCACACCCAACAGGCCTATCTCTGTCCACCAATGGCCTAGTTGCAGGAATATGCTCCCATGCCCATACCTGTAACAGCGTCACTCCAGCTGATAAACTGACATAACCTAAGTATACTACCTCATGCAAATCCCCATATAAGTGGGCCAGCATAGCCGACCCCCATGCAAAGCGATTACCCTTTGTCACCATGTCCTCTAGGACCAACCCCCATCCTACAGACAGTCCCTTCGACCTCCGGTCGAAACATAAGAAACCACCTATGAAACCTGCCAGCATTGATGGTAAAGGAGCATAATCCAAATCTAGAAACTCCTACCAGGGGACCTTGTACCCACAAACTGTATCATCCTGAAAAATCCGGTGAAGTGCCTCTGTCCCACCCTCCTTAGTCTGCTCATAGGGTAACAATGCACCTACCACAGGAATCCGTAGAATCCGGTAACAATCCTTAGGAGTCATTGTAATCTCGCCTGTTGCCAAATGAAAGGTGTTCGTATCACTGTGCCACCTCTCAGCCAATGCTGTCAATGAACCCCGATTTACGATAAACCGAGGCATCTCTAATAATGAGGACGGGCCACACCTCTCAATGATATCCCTGTCCGCTTGTGTCAATCGTGGTATCAATGACCACGATCTCGAAAATCGCTCACGCGACTTAACCACTCCAAGACGCTCCTGTCAAAAGCAAAGCAAGTCCAATATCAGTTTCCTCATCAACACATAGATATCAAAATCAAATTCATATCAAAAACTTGAAACTTTGAAAATCTAAATCAAGTTCCACATCATATCAATCCATATCAACTTGTAACACAACTCAAGTTTCACAATCATATCAACTTGTAACACAGCTCAAGTTTCACAATCATATCAACTTGTAACACAGCTCAAGTTTCACATTCATATCAACTTGTAACACAAATCAAGTTTCATATCAACTTGTAACACAACTCAAGTTTCATATCCATATCAACTTGTAAAACAACTCAAGCTCCACAATTCATATCAAACACATTCATATCAAAAAAAACCACATCATATCAAATTTGCATCAAATTTATATCAACTTGAAAAATCGCAAATCAAATCAAGTTATATCAAAATTCATATTGGACAACTCATCAAAACAATGACAGTAGCCATGCAGACTGACAAAATTGCACTTATCCCGGCAGAACTGGCATCCCCCTACCAATTTTCTTCATTCACAAATAACACTATACCATAAAAATTTCCTATGCGCTAAACAATTTTGTCTACACACTAAACTGCTTACCATGCGCTACCCTATTATCTCCAAGTGCTACCCAAGCTACCCTATGCGCTAGCAAAATCCTATGCGGTACCCTTTTCTTCCAAAGCACCACCTAACTTATCCTACGTGCTAAATTACCCTAGGCGCTAGTCTATCCTCGCTAAGCGCTACATGTCTATCCCTATGTGCTAGGTCATACCTACGCGCTATCTAGCCCTACCCATGCGACCTCCTAGAAACCCTATACGCTAGGTATTTCCTATGCGCTACCCGTTTTACCCTCTGCGCTGCCCTGTGCTCCCAGTGCGCTAACCTAATCCTATGCGCTATCCTAACCTACCAATGTGCTACCCTACTCTTTTCGGACACTACCCTATTTTATTCAACCCGATGCACTAAAACGTAAAATCTGCATGACAAATTGAAAACATGACCAAGAACGACAAAATCAAAAATCAAAAAGGGGTCAAAAGGGTTAAATTACCGGTGGTCCATACGCAACAGGCCTCTAATACCTCCGCACGCGCTCGAATCGATGAGAAGAATATGGAATCGACATGTTGACTTCTCTCCAAGTGTCACTTTCTCCAAAGACAACAAGCACAAATGAGACAAAAAGGAATCACTTTTTTCCTTTTATAGGGTAAATCGAACTTAGGGTTACGTGGAGGAACGTGAACATTGCTCGTGGTGTCTCATACAAACCTCTCAAACATCACTATCGGGAGATGAATCAATTTATCACATTCAACATCAACTAAAATTTAAAATGCCATTAACATTATCCAAATCAAATGAAATTTTCAAAAATTTTGATTCATCTCCCGAGGGGGCATTATCGATATCATTTTATCAAATTTGGGGCACGACATGAAAAAATCAAAACGACACATCATTTTCTTTGAATCAACATATGCACACACGTCACTTCAAAGAGGGGCAAAATGTAGACATATAAAAATGACCATATTCCTAAATGAATATTTTATGTTCATTCCTCTATTTTAGTTAAATCTAATTTAACTAAATCACCCACATTCCTCTATTCAATTAAGTAAATTATTCAATTTATTTAGTTAAATTCACTAGAACCTTTTACATCATTTAATTGAATAAATCGTTTTATTTAATTAAACCCTTTTCTCTCTACATTTAATTTAATTTACATTTAATTAATAGTTCACCCCAAATTGAATAAATCTAAATTATTCAATTTCCCAAATTACAACCAAATTGAAATAAAGTAATTTATTTCAATTAATTCTATTTTCCCTCACCCACTTGCAAAATTCTACATCTCCCACTTGCATCCTAAACCCTATTCCTAATTTCTTCTAGAATTCATCTAATCCTAATCAATTAGCCCAAACCTATTCATTATCCCTTTTCCCTAAATTTGAGGAGGTCACTTCTCAAATTTGGAGTAAAGTCTTCAAAAGCATTAAAGCCTTTTATCCATTCAACAAGCTAACTTGTTGAATACCCCCAAATTTGGAAGGACTCTTACAAATTTGTCCCCAAAGTATTTAAACCATTAATGGTTAACTAACCCTTAGTGGCATGGTTATAGACTTTTTGACTAACTTAACCTCCATGTAACCCAAGGGTCTCATCAAGCATTTATTGCTTTGACCATGGTTATTCCTTTAACCTTTGCACAAGAGTTTACCTCTTGGGTAAAAGCTTTATCCATTGGATAACCCTAACCTAACCTTAACCCTTACCTCCTAGGGTAACCATGAAGTCTTCTCAAGCATTTAATGCTTCCTACCTCTCCTCTCAACCAGCCTTATGTTGACAATTGTCACCATTTCATTGGTGAAAATTGTAAACATGGATTGACAACTTTCAAACTTGACCCTTGATTAACTCTTTCAATCCTGAACATCCATTGCCCTATTTTCACTATAAATAGAGCTCTCATTTCTCCATTTCAAAAAAAGATCCATGCAAGCTTTTAGTATCTCATTTATGCTCAATTTTATTAACACATCTAGCTTCTCTTTGTAATAGGAATTAATCTAATAAACATTTTGGACTATTTCATTTATCATTAGCTTAACTCATAAACTAGTATATCATGTTAGGATAGCATTGCTACTAATCTTGCCATCTTATAATCTAGTTTATTGCATTTGTAGAATCATGCATAGATAAGATGCATTTTCATAACTAAATCAATCATAAGCATCCCTCGTTCTTGCATTTGTCATCCCTAAGTCACTTTGCTCAGTGATCTGAGAGCAAAGGCATTGGCTTGAGGGACCTTGTGAGATAGAGAACCATGGAACCAACCTTGGGAAGGTGAGTCATTCTTCATGACTCCATAACTTGCACCAAGAAGTCATGTGGGTGTGTGGGCAAGCCTCTTTGAGCTTTATTTTTCACATTTTAAGTTTTATCGCCCCGCTTTTCCCGCATACAGATAGTAGTGGTTATGGAAGTGATAAGGCTAGAGATGAGGAAACTACAAAAATTGTTGGACACATTGGCAAAGGTGATGAAAGGAGGAATTTGTAACTACATTATAAGTCATATTGAGGAATGAGGTAGGAACAATGGAGCTAGTAGTAATACAAAGGTTAGTAGGAGTGTTGACCATGGAAGTGATAACTTTTGTTTAGAAGATTTAATTTGAAATAGTCACTTATGGAGAAAAAAAAACAATCTATAAGTTAGATTTTGACAATAATATTTAAAAAATTAAGATTACAACATTACAAGGGAGTATTATATAAATCATAAATCATCTTTTATAGCCACATGTCATAGGGACCGATTTGTCAAAATTACTAAAAAATCAAAACACAATTTCAAAAAAATTAAATCTTAATAAAGACATAATCTAAAAATGTATAATGGGCTCTTGGTCTACTAGTCAAGTTGGAAGGTTATAAATGAGTCCACCACGGATCAAGTCTTGCTAAGGCAAAGCTGGACGATAATAATAAGGGATGAGACCAGGATCGTGTCCTAGGCGAATAGGTTTCACCCGGAGACTTGTGATCCCATATCAGATAACTAAAACGACTTTACGGATGCAAAATCCTCCATTAAAAAAAGTACCATCATTAAATTAAGACATATATTTCAAATAAAAATTTGGTGCCACCCTTATTTCCGTTCACCCTAAGCTACCGACCCATAAAATAGAATAGCAATACATGGGACCTTGTCTTAAAAAGCATAACTAACTCGGACAGCAAGTGCATTTCAAAAGTTTTTATTACAATTAATATTATTAAAATCATTGTAAAATGATTTGCTAAATACCGTGTCTTTATGTTTCGATTAGGGGGAACTCTAAAGTTGATAGACACGTGTCACTCCCATGAGAAGAGCATTTTTCTTTATACAACTATATCCGGTTGTTATTCAAGCTTTGGGTCCCTCATAAGTGTTAAATTTACACTCTCTCAAGATATTTTTCTTTTATTTGGGGCCCTAGACAAAAGATTACTTAATAATTCAACATAAAAAGTTACTTTGACTAGGATTCTCCTAGGGTTTTGTGGCTTGCTCCTCAAATAATGTATGGTGGTGGACCCATTCTTTAATGCTTGTTGCCCAATGTTAATCCCCAACAAAAATTAGGTCTAAATAAGCTTGACATCACGGAGCTTTTACTTCCATATCAGGAAAATATTTGATTTTCTTTCTTTGTAGATCCTATGTTAGTAAAAGTTCAATGTTAGTTGTGAAAATCTTGTTTTGTTTTCAAGTATAGGGCCCATTTTTCTTTCCTTGCTTTATCAACAATGTTATGTTTATGGTTGCCAACTGTGAAATAATTGATGGAAGTGTACAAAGTGTTTAATTGTGGGGATTTTTCTTTCCAATTATTGGTGGAGTTTGGAATTTCTCATACTCAAGTGCATAGTTTGTTGCTTTGCTTTAAGGACAAAATTGAGTGTTACAAAACAGTTGAAAGAATAGGAATAACAACACAAGTGGAGATTCTCACTCATTTGACAAAATGTCAATTTGTCAACAAACCATGAAAAATTTGGACATTTCTTCTACTCCCTTTTTTATTTTTTTATTTTTTTATTTATTTATTTTTGGTGAAATTAGGTTTTCCCAAATGATGTCTAAATAATATTGAAATTATATGTTTTTTAAAATATATTCTTTTATGGTTCAAAAAGCTATTATAATGGTGACCTAAGTTCCATTTGAAGGTTAATACGCTATTATAATGGTGATGGTGAAAGTTCCCAATGTTGTGGATTGATTCCTTTGGGTCATAGATTTTTTTAATTTGGGCTAGTGATTATTATTATTATTTCATGTTTGTTTAAAATTGAATTTAAAACATGTTTGTAGGTACTATTTGTTTTTTTATATTTGTGTGAAACTTTTATATATATATAATTTTATATATATATATATATATATATATATATATATATATATA